>NC_044066.1:8424063-8506563 GCF_902167405.1 Gadus morhua | reverse complement strand
CATTGGCAGCAAGAGATGTCCTCAATTGTAGCTCTGGCAGATTTGATGGACAGGTGGAACATCCTTCAGAAAACCAAACGACAGCCTGAAACACTGCTTAAAAGTCGTCTTGGTTCTGTAGAAAGTTATGTTTTATTTAAAGTGTAATTAAACCATATTTTAGAAGGAGAGCTTCCAGGATTTTGTTTCTTAGGTCAAAGTTCAGGGGGCATTGTAATAACCCACTCAAACTCGCTCAAACAACGATGTGCAGCCCATAGGAAACTAACACAGTAATAATACTTCTTGTATTTTACAGAGAATTCCTCCACGTTCAACATCCTTATACGCCCATAATGACACCAAAATATTCTCCAAAAAAAGTTTGAAGAGAGAAAGGGAGAGAGAGTGAGATAGACAGAGAGAGAGAGAGAGAGAGAGAGAGAGAGAGAGAGAGAGAGAGAGAGAGAGAGAGAGAGAGAGAGAGAGAGAGAGAGAGAGGCAGAGACAGAGACAGAGACAGAGACAGAGAGACAGAGGCAGACAGACAGAGAGACAGGGAAACTCTTCCAATTACTGTCTGTATTCTCACCGTGTATTGAGTGGGAGGCTTGATAAACCCGATTCTCATTAACCTTTGACTCCGGGATAGCGAGGTGCCCTTCATGTTGGCACTGGTTAGAAGCGCTGACCGGACACCAAGCCGCTCCACCGGGGGGTCTCCGGCTGAGCACGGCGCTAACCGTACGAGACAAGCAGGAATGCGGACGATCCACACGCAATGGTGCCTCCTGAAACAGCCCTGGAGACTCAAGCATGCCGGCGTGCTGCAGCAGGGGTGTCTGCTAGGGCCGCAGCTCACGAGTACTTCATAGTCCATTCCCCCAGCGATTATTTACTCTGATTGATCGATGAATCAGGCGATCATAAATTAAAGCACATCACAACTCACAAGAGTGTAAGGTGTTTCTTTGAATGTGCTTCATCTGAAAGCAGCCAAGAAGAACTCAAGTGTTCATTTTATAGTTATCCACACAACATTATTCATTTTACATCATCCACCTCCCCCATCTCTCCTGAAATATATTGTACAGCTACAAAAACTCTGCTGCTGCTGGCGTAACAATCACGGTACAACAGCTATACTGAAACGTGATTACAGACGGCAGTCATTTAAATAAAGCCACCGGTACAGTCTACTTACGAGAAAAGTGGCCCGGTAAACGCTAAGCAATTAAACATTGTGCAAAGTGGACATTTAAGCGCATCATGTAATGCTATATTAGGCATTAGGGAGCCAGTGTCTATATGGAATGTTTGGAGGGAGAGGAATGGATTATGTTATGAACCCAGGAAGGCAGTTTGGACAGGAAGTGTTTTTCCTCAGGAGCGAGCCAAGGCCAGAAGCTTATTGCCCTGGATACGATAACATGAAACCATTGTAATTAAACAGTTTTGCTGGATCAATTTAGTTACAACAAGTATTATTAATTTAGGAATGAATGATCTGTCTGCAAAAATGACCATTACTACGAACGGACTGTTTTCTCTAAAACACCCCAACAATTAAACTCATGGACTCAGTTCAATCCATAAATGACATTTACCTCAAATCATGGATTACCGCTATTTATATTAGTAATTATAGAACTATCTTTGGTACCTTTTTGGATAATTTATCATCACTTCGGTGTGTTGTACATCCATGACCTTCACCTTGTCAGAAGTAGTTGACAACGTACACAACAGAATAACCATGTTGCACTCGGTTGAGTGCATCTGACACTGAAACACTTTGACATGATCCTACTGATGATACATCTCTCTCTCCCTACATCCCCCTGGCTCGGACCTTAACGTTCTCCTCTACACCAGAGGGAGCTGCTGTCCCTGTGTGTGTGTGTGTGTGTGTGTGTGTGTGTGTGTGTGTGTGTGTGTGTGTGTGTGTGTGTGTGTGTGTGTGTGTGTGTGTGTGTGTGTGTGTGTGTGTGTGTGTGTGTGTGTGTGTGTGTGTGTGTGTCTACCGCCCCACGTCCTGTCCCGACACTACACATCTAGAGACACACACACACACACACACACACACACACACACACACACACACACACACACACACACACACACACACACACACACACACACACACACACACACACACACACACACACACCCATGTGATAAACTCATGTTTGATTACGATGACAAATACGACAGAGCCAAGGAGAGCGCCGTAAACGGAGGGAGGATGGGCGAGGCAAAGGGGGAAGGAGGCCTGGTCAACCACCGCTGTTGTTTATACGGTGGCCCCGGTGTAAACTGGAAGGTGTGTGTGTGTGTGTGTGTGTGTGTGTGTGTGTAAGGTCTCTGGGATATGATGTGGGTCATTAACTAGGGAGAAGGTCAAACGGGTGTTAAAGTAGTGTGATCCCAGCTCGATGAAGAGTGATTACCAGACAAAGTTCACGCAATGTACTGCCCCCCTCTCCCGGTGGTAGTTGTGTTCTATTTACAAAAAGAATTACGAACTTTGTGTGAAATAAGTGTGTAATTCTTTGTATGTGTGTGTGTGTGTGTGTGTGTGTGTGTGTGTGTGTGTGTGTGTGTGTGTGTGTGTGTCTTTGTGTAGGGGGGGGGTCTGTGTGTATTGAAAAAGGTGTGTCTTAGTTGTTTTTTGGAGTTTGTGTCGTCAACACATTTTTTTGGGGCATGATAATTGATCCTTGAGGCTAGTATCAACGTAGTATCGTGAAGTTAACGAGAGTTAGCGCTCAACATAAGAGACGTAGCATCGTGGAGCTAATGATAGTTAGCGCTCAACATAACTCTCTCAAACCGAACAGAATGCGGTGCACAACCTAAACATAAACATAATCATGTGTTAATGTGTAGTATTGTTTATGTTGTGTTTTAAAACACAAGACATACTGAAGCAGGGTATGATTGTGACAACTGCCCATTTTTCTAAACATTGATGGAATTTTCTAAATCACAATGGAGGAGAGGGAATTTGAGAAATTAGCATTTGTTTGCTGCTATGAGATGACACATTGATTATGATGAAAGCAAGGGAAATATATTGCATCTTTTATGTGGCTGAGGACTTTTCATCAGTTTGTCTGGCGCAATGCACTGCTCTGCCATGTAGGAGTTCAGGGCAGACTGAATAGAAAAGAAAAAGCACCCAAAGAGCGAAGAAAACCAAAGCTCTAGGATTAATTGGAGAAAGTAATGAATGAGATACATGTTTGGAAAAATATTGATGTTGAATAACCAGATATAATGAGGACGGCGAATGGTGGAAAAATAAAACCGAATCGTACTGTGAAGGAAATGAGGTGAATGGTAGCCTTTGCTAAAACTATAGCAATAACTCCAGAAAACATTTACCTCTTAAATAAATGTCTGGACAACTGTCTGGGCCACTCGTCAATGCTCAAGTGTTCATTGACAGGTACACAAAGTGAGAAAAAAAGAATGTGTAGATGTTGACAATATGGACAGGCCAGTTGAAAGAAAGACAGATAGAGAGACAAGATAGGCCAAACCGCTGGCCACAAGGTCTACACAGAAAACAAAACAATGATGGCTTTGCTGTTGCAATAACATCAAACATATTCTTCGGAAAAACAAAACACAAACCCAGAATACATACAGAACGCACCGTCTTCCCAGAACTGCTTGATGCCTCAACGCCGAGACCTCGCTGACAGGTTGGAGATGGGAAAATATGATGGCTTTAATCCTACAGGATAAGAGGGGGGGGGGATATTCAGTGGCGTTTCTGAAGACCAAGGTAAACTTAGCGGTGGACAGGAAGTAAATTAAAGTGTCAATCCCGTCAGCATTTGAATGACACGCTGGACAAATGAGAAGTGGACAGCCCCTCTTTGCTTCTCTTCTCCACTATCCTGCTCTGCATAAACCTCTGTGCAGAGGTCAACGTTCTCCATCCGAACAACATCCGGTCGGCTGGTCACCTCCTCACTGTAGACACCGTCGCCATCCACAGACACAAAATGGCTGCCCGCTTCTATCTTGATTGAAGTGCATGTTCATCTCCCAAGGCTCTGAGAAGAAGACGAAAAAACCCACAAACATCCTTTTTTATTTCCCCCTCACAACTTTAATTTTCTCTGTTTAGATTGCCGCCGTGGCGCAGCGGTCTTGGTTGAATACTAATTGTCGAGGGGGGAGGGGGGGCGACTCACCTCCGGAGAGCCGCGACAGCGATCCGAGGACGATGCGTCGTCTCGTTCCTATTACCGTCTCCTTCCCTCTCAATAATAAATGTCAGCGCAGACGCGACGCCCCGGAAAAGTCCGGCAGGGTGCTCCTCCGAGATCAAAACAACCCGAGCGGCGCCTGTACGTTGTAGGAGCGTGATTGTTTGGGGACGACCACGTCTTCACAGCAATATAAAGCGCGGGCCGTTTCCTAATCTGCAGAACCCGGCCTAATCTCACGATTCCTCGTCTCAGCCCGGAGGTACTCTGATGACTAACGTCCCAGCAGCCTTCCCCGCGAGGTTGTTGTCCACAAATTAACTGCATTTGTTTGTCAATTAAATAACAGCCAACCCCACCCCCCTCACACACACACACGCACGCACGCACGCACGCACGCACGCACACACACACACACACACACACACACACACACACACACACACACACACACACACACACACACACACAGACACACACACACACACACACAACCCATAGCACTACACCCACTCCCACCGCCACCTTGTTTTCCCGGTTTTATGGACTCTGATGGGCCCGTGGCAGAGCTTCACTAGCGCTGCCTGCTCACTTTGATTTGCAGTGAAATATTGTTATTATTCGCCTCTGAAAAGATGGAAAAACAACCCGAAATGGAATTGACGTGTAAAACCATGAGGCTTCTGACAGGAGACGCCTCGTCCCCTGTCCTTCTGTCTCTCTGTGTCTGTCATTCTCTGTCAAACACACACACATACAGACACACACCCATACTTGAAAATAAAAAAGGGCTGAAATACAGAGGTTAGGAATAAGAGAGAGACAGTTATATTGCTGAGTTTAGAAATGGTGTGTGTTTGATGAGGGTCAGTGTCTGTTTCTATTTGTGTATTTGTGTGTGTGTGTGTGTGTGTGTGTGTGTGTGTGTGTGTGTGTGTGTGTGTGTGTGTGTGTGTGTGTGTGTGTGTGTGTGTGTGTGTCACTATGAGTAATGATTATGTGACTTGAGGCCGCAGCGGATGCATGAGTTGCCATGGATGACAGACGCATGTCTACTACTGAGGACACACACACACACACACACACACACACACACACACACACACACACACACACACACACACACACACACACACACACACAGCCTCAAGTTCAAAGACACACATGCAAACGTGAACCCAAGCACACACACACACACACACACAAGACACGAACACACCGTCAATGACAAATACACACATGCAAACGTAAATGTAATTACACACACAAAGGTATACAAGTAGGAACCCACTGGAAAGACGTGCGCTCACAACCTCCCCCCCCACCCTGCCTCATGTTATTTCCTGCGCGTCCTTCGCGGACTAACTAAAACGACTTGCTGCTCACACACAACAGTGCTCACAGCGCACACGGCAAAGCAACAGCATCATTGATCTCTTTGTTTCTCCCCGAGCTAAGGTCAGCAGCATTCATCCTGCTTCCCCAGCGCAGCCTCGCTCCCCCTCGGCCTTAAAATCAGCCCATGTGGGGCTCCGACATGTCATTGTTATGCTGGAGACGTAGGGTCCGTCTCTGGGACCGCGGCACACCCCCGCACCACCGCCTTGAAGTGGGGAAGCGGATATATTCTGCTCGCACTTAAAGCCAACCAGAGGTTAGTGCTGTTAGGACTGCTAGGACAATGTGGCAGTGTTTGTGTGCGTGGGAGTGGCTGGTTGAGGCAGCCATACCTGGCCCGGCGGAGTCTGATTGGACTCTGGGGGCTGGGTGCGGCTGCACACCTGTTGTGCATTGAGCAATCAGTGGGCAGCAGGTAAATCCATCCATCGCAATCAGGGAGAGAGTGCCTGCATTGCACCAGTGTCATGTATCATTACCGACAAACTTCTACTCAAGCCGGATTTCAACACCACTACCCTGTGTCCTTTGTCTGTAGGAGTCTAATTCTAGTCCCCTTCGTGGACCATGGCAGTCATCTAGTAGGCCTTTCACACCGCCGCAAAATCGGAGCCCGTTCCGGGCTAGTTCGGAGCTAGAGCCAGTGTTTAGGTGTCACAACGCCGGAGAACCGGCTCCGGCCTGTAAAAACCGGTTCAACTCCAACCCCAGGATTGAGCTGGGCTAGAACGAGAACTGCCTTTACGCCAGGGGCAGGGGGCGGGGTTATCCTTACCTTCATAAACAGGAAGACCAACGTGGACCGTGGAGGAGGCAACCTGTCTCCTTGGATTCTGGTCTTCTTCCGAGGTCCAGAACAAGTTAGAGGGAGCAACCCGGACAAAGGCTAAAGGCTAGTGACGTCATGACGTTGCTCTCGCCGGCTCCATGGCTGGCTCTGGCTGGTGTGAAACCAACTGGTTCGTAACTGGGATAAGGCTGGAACCAGTTTTGATCTTGCCCTAGCACCAGCCCGGAACTGGCTCTTGGTTCTTTTTGGTGTGAAAAGCCTATAGGTGGCGTGTATCGATTGACCTCATTACAAACTGGTTTAAAGGTCCCAATATACCACCAGGTGTGGGTGTGATGAGCCATTACAAGCCGTTTGACATCACAAGTGGGTGTGTCCACCTAGATGTATGAGAGATAGATGAGCAACGTTTGCTGTGCATTTAGGATAGGCTGGTGGACTGATCTATCCAGCACACAATATGGGACCTGCCCCTGTTTTGACCACCAGTTACCATCGTAGAAAACATTGCATGGTTCTATATGCTGTGTAAACTAGATCTCCCATCGGGCATTGGTAAAGTATGTAACACATTTTCCCTTTCTAGTGTGTTAGCATATTAAGTTATTTTTAATTCCTTACCTTCGCCAAGCATATTAAAATAAATGTGTGGCCTGTGTGTGTCATTTTATGACCTAATGAAACTGCTCCATCTAATAAACTTGCTACTCTCCTCAGCCAATTTGCTGCACATGCAGAGAAGTGAGTGTATTTGTGACTAAAGGTCTCCTAGGCTGATTTATAGTAATGCCTTCCTTATCAAAAGCCTCATCAGAAGCATCCAGGTGCTGGCAGCACGCCTGGATGCTTCGCCTGGTGGGAGAAGGTATCACCACTTAGCAACCGGCCGGCACTGACTCTCGGCTCCGTTCCTCCTCGGTTCGTTCTGAAAGCTAGTGGATACAGAGTGCCCTGAATCACACCTCTTCAGAAGTGACCCACGGAACCTTGTTGCATGGTCAAGGCAAGTCAACAAAGTCACAGTGTTTCTAGTATAAGACTGTGAAAACACATAGATACTAAAAGACTACACACCCAAAAGTACTGTACGTGACGTCTCTTTCTCTGTGCACAAGCTAGCAGAGCCGCCGAAGCTAGCAAGCACGATGCCGTAGTGTTTTGTACCAAGTCTTAGTCACACGAGCATCTCGGGTAGTGCTCTTTCCTAATGCTTCCTGGCTGATTAACTGACCGTGGGTCTCTGGATGAAACAGGGACGATACAGTTCACTACACAGTTTTACGACAAACTTTGTGACTTGGAAAATACATTTTAAACCGACAAACATTATTGGCGTGATTTATGGCCCGAGTAAAATGGGCAAAAAAATATAGACATACAATTATTTCTCTCTCGCCATTGACTACTGTAAATTATTTTTCGGAAATAAGGTAAATTAGGGTAGGGTGGCAGGGGAGGGACTTAGTCACTTTACGGAGACATGCTCTCCACAAGCACTCTTTAATCCATTTTTTTTAGATTAAGCAAAGCAGCAAGCCTCACGAACAAACCTTTCTGTATTCTGTATGGTTTTAATCGCTTCTACCCTGTCGACGTACAGTGAATGGTACAAACATATCATTGAGGTGGCCAGAAGGAGTACGACAGCATTTTGCTCAAGGATTCCTACCACAGGTTGACTGTGGACCAATCGGATTCCTCATTCTCAAGGAAGTGGATCTGACCTATTGAGATGCTCTATAATTGTATGACCCTCGTTCAGCCTATAGGGAGGGGGAGGGACTTGAAGGAGAACAGCATCGATATGAATAATAAATGGACTGTATGCAGAAGGACATTTTGAAGCCTCCTGCCTTAAGTGCTAGAGGATCTCGTTGCACCGTGGAGTTTTACTAAACAGAATACACCTGCGTGTGTTTTGCAGCTAAATACATGTACTGTATATGGGTGGAGAATTTTCTGGGTGGCTTTGAATAAAAAAATCGGCTCAATGGCTAAATAGTAAACGTTGTGCCAAGGATTCAGAGAGTAAAGGAAAGGGTACAGTACAGAAAATAAAAAAAAAGTACACTGAATGGATTAAATCCCATATTTTCCTTCTGTTCAGTAAACTCTGGTGTTTGGCGTGTCCTGGTAAACAAATCTTGTAAACCTGTTTGTCATAAGCAGCTTTGGCCATCAGACCTCCATGGTGCACCACTTTATATGGGTTCATCTGGATCTCTAATCAATGTGTGTGTGTGTGTGTGTGTGTGTGTGTGTGTGTGTGTGTGTGTGTGTGTGTGTGTGTGTGTGTGGGGGGGAGCGTGTCTGACTATGTTTGAACATGCATGTGTGCACGTGTGCGGTGAAAAACTTGGTGCTCCTTTAAACAAGGATTAAACTCTCAGACGCCGACTCATCGAATCACTCACGGCCGGAGAATCCCCTCCCAACAAAGTACCATCACCAACACACACTCAATCAGTCAGTCACTCATGCACACACACACACACACACACACACACACACACACACTCACACGCACATGTATATGCATGCACACTCGCTCTTTCTCGCTGACACACATTAACACACGCACACTCACAGACTAAATCCAGCCTTTTTTGAGAAATAACCTTTCCGATTGTGAATATTCAACAGCAGCAGCACTGAACAAACTACCGCACACACACACACACACACACACACACACACACACACACACACACACACACACACACACACACACACACACACACACACACACACACACACACAAATGCACACACACATACACACACATATTTAATCACAGACACACACACAAACACAGACACACACATATTCACTCAAAGACACCAACACAGACACACACACACACACACACACATATACATTCACATACTTACGCATACATTCAGACAGTCATTCATCGACATACACACGCATGTATGAATTTACATATACACACTGACTCTCTGTCGCTCTCTCTCCCGCCCTCTCTGAGACAAATTTACACGCACAAACACACACACACACACACACACACACACACACACACACACACACACACACACACACACACACACACACACGCACCAGACACACTCATCCAGCTCTTTTTGAAAAATAACCTTTCCGTTTCTGAATATTCAACAGCAGCAGGGACTGAACAAACTACCACACACACAGTCACACACACACACACACACACACACACACACACACACACACACACACACACACACACACACACACACACATACACATTCCCACTAACCAGAGGATCATCGACCGCTCTCCTGCAGAGGTATGGAGCGCCGACCAAGGACGGAGAGAGAGAGAGATTTAGAGAGTGAGAGAGAGCGAGAGAGAGAGAGAGAGAGAGAGAGAGAGAGAGAGAGAGAGAGAGAGAGAGAGAGAGAGAGAGAGAGAGAGAGAGACTCAATAGGAGCGAATGTGTCCTGGATTTGATTGAGTTCTTCAGTGTGAGCGAGAGGACCTGCACCTGGGTTCTTCTGTTGAAGTGAATGGAGACGTCTGCCTTGCATATAAAACTGAGAGACAGCTTGATGAGATGCCTCTAGCCTCATTCAGTGGGGGTTCAAACAAGTTCGAACCCAACAACAATCTTCTCCTAAATGTAACCACGCAGCTCCCCAGTATGATTGCTTAGAGGATAAAGATATAGGATTTCTTACTTATACGACTCTCGCTCATCTCCTTCTCTCCCACGCATACACTCAAACACACACAGTAAACTACGGAAGGTATATATTCCAATGGGGTTCAAACATTCGCTTATTGAATGTAAATGTGAGTTTGGATTTGTTGCAGGTTCCAGAGTCATGCACTTCGTTTTAAGGAATTTATTTGGTTCAGTTCTTACTTTTTCTCTGAATGTAAAAGTGGTTTGCTAGAAATATAACCCTTAAAGCATTGAGCGCTTCAAAATGAAGATCTGTCTTACTTACCCTGTCTGACCCTGTCAGCACTCATGTATTTAGGGTCCTGCCTTGCTCAACTGCCTCAAGCATTGCATTAACACTGACAGGGTCATGGTTTGATTCCCAAGAATATTACATTCATAGTACAGTAGGACCCATTGGAGGAAAGCATCCTTCCAATGGCATATATTTATTATATTCAAATGACTTAAAAGGGCAAGAACTGAAAGTGCAAATCTGTTTACGAACCAACCAATAAAATTCAGTTTGTTTTGTCAAAAGGGCCTTTGCACACTTTATAATAAAGACGAGAAATTGACACATTAAAAAAGTGTTCTCCTTTCGATCCGACAGCTTCAGTTCCAATTCCATGATCATCCCAGAGCCTGTATTTCCATTCGCCATTCCTGAGGATCCAGACAAGTCTAAATAACAGATCCAGCTATCATTAACCTTTCCGACTGGGCTCCCAGATTCTGTTGCTCCCAATGACACATTATTATATGACAGTTTAGGAAATTCACTATTTGGTACTGTTCAGAATGTTGAGTCATTTTGATGCGTTTATGCTTTTAAAGCGGCTTACAGTGTTTGTATTTGAATGCATCATTAAATTAGTCTGTGGACACTGGGGTCGGTACTCTTCTAGGCTGGGAGTCCAACATCCAAACCACTGGACCAGGCTTTCCCCTGTTTATTGATAATTGTGTCTATTGGGGTAGGGGTATTTCCAAACATCAAGCTTGAATGATTCTGTGACCCACAGTTTTAAGTTAGGGGTGATGTATAGCTGTCCCAGCTGTGATGCAGGAAGGGAGAGACAGGCGTCTCCCTTCCAAAAAAAAAAGAAAAGCAGCAACCCATGACTTTGGTTGTTTGGGTTTCAGGAGGAGGTGGTGGGCAAGGCCGGTTGGCGGATCAATAATGTCATAACGATGCCCTGTGAGGCCTGATCGATAGAATTATAGGATTACAGTTGCACAGATTTCTGATTCATCGCTGCTGTACTGGTTCCTTAATCCCTCCAAGAAGGGGCTTGCCGAAACCTCACATTCACTGCATAACCGACACACAATTGCGTGTGAATTTGCACAGCAACAATACTGTCCCTCTCCATTTCTCCCCTGTTACATCAGAAACTCCATGGCTCAGGTGCAAGATTAAATTCACAGTTCAAATGATTTGAGTCATACGTTTTCTTTGGTGCGTGTGTGTGTGCGTGTGCGTGTGCGTGTGTGTGTGTGTGTGTGTGTGTGTGTGTCTGTGTGTGGGTGCTGATTTGTCTGAAGAACAGAAATGTAAAAAATCCACACCGTTCAATAAATGATTTCCCAAGTGTTTTCGTTGTAAAACTACATCACAGCTCATTAAACATTTCCTTGTTTTATTGTGAAGTAATGGTGGCGCTTGTGGCAAATAGAGTGGTGCATTTGGTCACATACAGATATATACAAGTATACAGTACCAGTTTAAAAATACATCCATCACCAAATGGATCTTAGTACACCTATTTAATAGGGTATGCAGGCCTCGTCCTTGGCCCCGAGCAGCAAGAGGCCGTATTCAGGGCTTTGTTTCTGCTTAAAGCCATACGCTCTGGGAAGTTTAATGCCGTTCCATGCAGAAACAAATGTTACTGCTAATTGGTAGACTTGCTTAGCTAAACACACCTCTGGTTGTGAAGTTGCGTGGCCGTTCAAAATAAGTCGTTTCATTTCCAACGCAAAGAAGCCTAGGGCTTGAACCTTGCATTTGCAGAAGTTTTTTTTTGTCGCATCCAGAGACCCAAAGGCATTGAAAACATTCAACACATGGACCAAAAATAATGCAGTCAACTTGACCTATGTAGAAGTCTCTGCTATGTACTGTGCGGATTTAAGCTAGTCTGCAATCAGACTTTTGATATTAATCTAATCTCTTATTCATATTTGTTTCGACCAATCAGGTAGCTGCAGGCATGAATCACTGAGCACCAGATTGGCAATTAACAGCAAAGAAATACTTGGCCCAGCAGTAGTTAACTGTAAAAAAGTGTATGGAAAAGTTTTGAATCAACGCACCACTTTGGCCACTGTAAAGGTACACTTATGGAAAGCTAGGAAGTGCGAAAATGTTTACATCGGTCGAATGAGAGTGGAATCCCTGTAACGATGCGTGGAACAAGGCCGATGTTGGTGTTTGAGCCGAGGCTCTTAGAACCTCTAACCAGAGGTTCTAAGACTTGGTAGGACTGCTGGGTCCGAGGTCTATGCTGCCTTAAGAGAAAGACCCCTTTTGTGAATTGAGTTTATAAGGGTGTGTAAACCTTTGATGTAACAAGCTGACCTCTTCTGAATATAAGGGGGTTTCTGGATCCTGAAGGCAGATCAGAATCAAATGATAAGATTTGATCTTTGGGGTCACGCTTTGATCCATTCTTGATTAAAAATCCATTCTTGATTCCTCTAAGAGGGGCATTGTGGAAAATCTGCATGAAAGCAGAGTAAAGTGTGAATACGATTGTGTAGCTTGAAAAGGTGATGGATTTCTGGAAGTTGTAAATGGATTCAGAAAAATAGAAGATATAAAACACTAATGTAAATCAATTATTTTGTCTTTGTCTTTCTGTCCCGTATCCCGTAGATTCGGATTCAAAATTCAGCAAGCCAACGTCAACCAGTCAGGTGTTGTTCCACTTGGTTCTTGGCCCATGCCCCGACGTGCAAGATTCCTACCGGTTCAACTTTGTCTGCTCCACATGCTCACAGGTAGAGCTTTCTTGTGTGCCACTCTTGGTAAAATATTCGACCAACAGCTGTCGCCCTGGGAAGCTAAGGACAACAGCTGCTTCTCAGAACCTTCACCCTCTTGTTTCCTATCCTGGCGCTAAATGCAGCATCAATTCATGCTGCATTATTTATTCCATACATTTATTTATTAAATACCGCTGAGCGATGTCTCATTCATGTGAAGGGGATGTGTGGACAAGGAAACCAAAAAGGCAACTCAATGTATGTACAATCAACCCATATACAGACCCGTCTCTCTCCACCGGAGTCTAGTCAGTCTGCGTTACCGTATTCCTTTATGTGATGTGGAGATATCTTTCAGCATAAAGCCTAGCGTGGCGACAACCTCTTTTTATTCCTTCATATTCAGCCACATCACTATTTTATTTGTCCTGATAATTTGGGTCTCACCACGGCTGACAAATGTGACACCGCTTTTACACACACACACACACACACACACACAAACACACACACACACACACACACACCAACACACACACATTCACAGGGCTGAGGAGGCAGAAAGTGCTGACACGCGCACTTGTCTCTGAGAATTCCATGCCAGTGGCGGGAATCTGCTGACGACGCCAAACTGTCCCGGGGAAAAAGAAATCTCGACAAAGAAGTGGAATTAAATGCCAACAACCTGCGATGTGCTTTGTGAGTTACGCCTTAATAATTTATATGGTTTCAAACATGTTACGAGATCTCCTGATCTGAGGTGATCCTGTGGTGATGAGCCCAGGATATATATCGTATGGAGGGGGGGGGGGGCTGGATTTGAGCCGGTTGGCATTGGCAACAATAGTGTACGGCTAGAAAACCTGTTGAGGACGTCAGACATCGGGCCTGTATTTACTGATTCTGTTGTGGTTGGATTTCAAAGGATTGTCTCAAGAGTCAACAAAATGACTTCAACATAAACAAGGCAAAACTGTGTTAATCGTTAAATGAACAAATATAAAATGGCATTGACAATTTATTAAGTTGTGTCGTATTGGGATAATATACCACATTGGGGCAAAACAGGACATGGATCTGCAGAGGTGGCACTGGACTGGAGGAGAAGGCGTTAACAGCTGAATGCCCTGTACCACCATCGCACCGTGTAGAGTTAATAAGTCATCCAAGCACACTGATCCAGGGAGATTATTGGAGAATTTTCTAATAGAACAACGCTCCATCCCTACCTGCCCTGGACTGCTGAACCTTGAATGGAACTCGGTGCCCTGAGCTTGAACATGTCGTTGTTGAGACTGGACCAGACTGGATCTTACTGCTTTAGTGGCTGAGCTCCAGGGTGCTCCTCATGAGTGTGCAGGTCTGTGTTGGCTCTCTGGACCTCTCAGCATGGTTTGTGTTGCACTGTTTTTCCAAGTAGACAAGACACTGGTGGTAGGCGAGGGTACTGCAGGTGGAAGGCGGTTAATTGTTCTTGAACCAGACAAATTAACTACAATGGAAACAATTATATAGATAATTTAAAATAAAAAGATTTAAATATGTCGTAAAAATATTATTATAGTTTATTATTAATTCAGAAATTGTGTCGCCTTTGCATTCAATTATGTTTTCCATTGTAATGTTTTCCATTTGTGTCTTGTGTTGATTTGTGTTGGCTAAATAAACACACTGGGAGCATAAGCACCGTTGTTGATTTCTTTCTGCCTTGTCCCACTTGCCATGGCCTTCTTGCAGTAATATTTGTGTATAAAGAGGGCGCTGGCACTCTTTGCTCAGCCGCTGAATGTGTATTTATCTATTTTTACCGTTTGCATATAATGTGGTCTTGGAAAGGTCTTGATGAGGATTTACTGTTGCATCTACAGGCAAACGTTGGGTACCCAACTGCATTACATCATCACTTTAATGGCCCCAGAACACCAAGTGAGTACCAAAAAGGGGGCTCAGGGAATGAAAGGTAATTTGTGTATTTGTTTGTTCGTCTTTCTTTCGCTTTGTCTTCCTCTTTCGCTTTGTCTTCCTCTATTTCGGTCTCTTTTTTTCTGTCCCTCTCATTTTCTGTCTCTTTCTTTCTCATTCTGTCTGTTCTTTCTTTCGTCCATTCATTCTTTCTTCATCTTCCTTTCTTTATTCTTCTGTCAATTTCTTATTTCCCATCTATCTAAACATGCGTTCAAAGACAGCAAGAGACGAAGACAGAGAGAGAACACAGAGGGAGAGGAGAAGATGAAGACCAGGGAAATAGGACAGCGCACTGGAGTGATGCATACTTTGCTGTCCAAAGAACCAATCCAAGTTTACTCCCAGCTTCACGCCGGCAGCTGGGCCACTAAAAGCCTTAAAGTGAGGAGTGATGGAAGAGCATGGAGGAGAAGAAATAGCATCGTATGACTCTTTAGCCACTAGAAGTGACAGAAAGCACATGATTACATCCTGAATCAATATATGTCAAATATGTGCCGTTAAGTGGACCCACGCATCTCACAAAGGATGTCTTACAATACCTAGAGCATACGTTAATAGCAGAGGAAATAATTTAGGCTGAAACAGAAACACAGGGGATCAAATTCAATATCCCAAATGTATATCAGTAATTTACTTGGAGTGCTGTGTGTCCAATTCCAACTTGAATTGCTGTGATTGTTGTTGCTGTATAAAGATGTCCATTATGCGACTATTTTTGATTTAATTTAGATCCTATTTTGGACCTTTAAAAGTTATAAAATTCATATTGTGTCAAGAAAAAGCTATGCTTAGATGTCTTTTAGACATCTATTATGTATCTACTTTCAATGTCCATTTTCAACATCTATTAGATACATATTTTCAACTTAAGATGCGGTAAGATGCAGGTTAAATAGAGATAATGTGAGCCAAAACGATCATGCATCTTACTTGCATTTTGACGCACGTGACACAGGAAGCATCAATTCGAGAATGGCAGATTTTCTTCAGAACAATTCGATGCCAAGAGCTGCATCAAGTTACACTATATGTTCCCACAACGCTCTGCTGACTGCTGGCCTGATGCATCCTCAAGAGTTCAAAAGGGTTGAAGAGAGAGCCTACCATCAACCACTTCTTCTACATCAAGGGCATCAAACCGGGATCCCGAGGATGATTGATCTATGAGGGAAAACTGGAACCATGCTTTCCATCAGGGACGTCAGAAGGTGGTGAACAGAGAGGCACTGGAAGAGAACATTCAAGAACTACAGCTAGAGACCACAGATTTGGGAACTACAAACACAGGAACAAGTCCTGAGTGTCATGTCAGCTCAGTGGGGATAGCATGATTTAACCCATCGTTTGGAGCCGCAATCTCCTTCCCTTTCTTCAGAAAACAACTGAAGACCAATATCTTCAAAGAATCTTATGAACTGACTTTGCTGAGAGGTACTCTCTCTGTATCTCTGAGATATAATTATAACAACTTGACTTCCACAAATACTAAAATGAACTATGAAACTGCTCACTTCTGTTTATTTCTATTTTACTTGTTTGTTTTTTACTTGATCACGCAGTGCTTAGAATTAGTGTAGTTACAAGCTCCACTTGTGATTGTATTTTATTATGGGTTCTCAGCCTCACTTGGAAGTGGTTTACGATAAAAAGGTTGCCTGCTAAATGTAAAAACTATTAACACAAATTCAACCAGCCATAACCAAATTGTACATCAGACACACAATGCAAGTTGCAGTTTGAGGCGAGAGGCGCGAAGCAATCCACAACTGACAACTTCAATACAGTCCGACATCGAGGTATCAGGGCGAGAAGAAGCAGGTTGGAGACTGCATACACCGGGTGACTCAACCAGGTTGTGTCTTCAGAGAGACTTTACGACGAGCAAGCCTCCAGTGGGAGCGGCAGGTGGTATAGACACCACTAACAGGGTTATTGGGAACGACAAGAGGCAGGAGCCTGAGGGACTTCCGAGCCTCAGACAAGAAACAAACAAAGTGTTGGTTTTACTAGAAGGACGTTGTGACAAGGACAAAGACCCAGGAAATGAATTTATGCTGCGGTAATCCCAAGTGACATCACCATCAACAAGAAAATATAGGAGGCGCTATCTGGGTGGAGGCAGGCTTTTGATCATGTGAAGAAGACGTATAGGTTCCAGGTTAGTGTATAGGTAGCACTCAGGGGGTTTAGAGTAGAGTTTGCTTTGGAGCAGGTAGCGCTCAGGAGGCTATTGGACTAGCGCTAGATGGGGAGAAGGTCGTGCTCAGGGGGCTAGTAGTAGCATCAGCTGGGGAGAGTAGCTTTAGCTTCAACCAGGTTCCTGGAATACCTTCCCTGTGCAAAATAATGAAGTTAAATGACTAGTGAAGATGCAAGCATGCAGTCCATGAAATGTCAAAATGTAGTTCTAAATATATGGGAATGTCATTGTGATTTGAGTCAAGGTGTGGATTTGCAGAAGTGATATGCTAGGATCAGTTGCCAAGAGTTTCAACCTTCGGTACAAGAAATAACCAAAGCGAAAGAGATTGGCAGAAGATCTGGCCTATGCATAAATAGAGTGTGAGTAGAGGAAGAGGAACGAAGTCACACATTCTCTCTGAGTGGCTTGTTTGTGATTGTTAGCCACACAGTGTCTTCCCCTTGGATTTCCTCGCAGCTCCACTCTGAACTCTCCTTCCTGCATTAGTTTAGATGCTTTTAAGGGGAGCTGACAGCAAAATGGATTAAATGGGGTTTGCTGACGGAATACATATCAAATCTGCGTGCATGCAGTTGTGGGCTGCGGCATTTGCCAGGCTTATGACTTCTGCTGAGGCTGTGGATCCATCAAGACTACACCCCGCTCTCCTCTCCTTCCCTCTTCTCCTCCTCGCCTTTCACCATTGGAAGGGGGAGAAGAGACAGAGAAGGAGTGAGAGGCATGAGGCCAGAGAGAGTGAGAGGGAGCTCTTGATCACCTGCTTTGTCTGAAGTGAGTCACCTTGCAAATATATGAATAGCAAATGCGCAAAAAGTAATCTGGTGGCATACTGGTACATCCTCCTATTTACATACCTGCCATCCCCTGTTGTTATACCCACTGCATCGCTGGAACCTGGCAGCTGAAATACGCAATGGCCCTTGTACATTTGTCTCAACTCTCTCTCTCTCTCTCTCTCTTACTCTCTCTCTGTCTCACACACCCTCCCTCCCTCTTCCTCATTCTCCATATCCATCCATCTTTTCTTCTGTTTGTTTATCCTATCTTTCCTCTTTGTCTTCCTCCTTGTCTCCCCCCTCCCCTCTCGCCCCCCCCCCCCCAAACCTGCTCCCCTCCCAATCCCTCTCCCTCTCTCTCCCTCTCTCTCTCTCTCTCTCCGCTCATTCGTGTCTTTCTATTTTTCTTTTGACGACGTGGTGGCCTCCTCCTCCACCCCTCCACCCCCACCCCCCACCTCCCCCCTAACGTCCCCCAGGCAGGATGCATGACAGGGGAGCAGGTGGAACGGAGAATAAATGACAAATCTCTGCCTCCATCTCTTCTTCTCTCTCTCTCTCTCTCTCTCTCTCTCTCTCTCTCTCTCTCTCTCTCTCTCCTTCTCTCCCAGTATCCTGCCAGAGGCCCTTCTCGGTCTACTCCCCCCCCGTCCCCACCCACTGTTTCTCCCCCCCCCCTCTCTCTTACTCTCTCCCCCCCACCTTACAACACCTTTCCATCCTCTCTGACCACATTGATATTCAAATGTACCCAGGCAGCTCCCCACTTCCTTTCTCTCTCTCTCTCTCCCTCTGTCCCTCCCTCCCTCTCTCTCTCTCTGTCCCTCTCTCTGTCTCTCTCTTCCTGTGTCACTCTATAACTCTTTCTCTATCTTTCCCTCTCTATATGTCTCTCTCCCTCCCTCCCTCTCCCTCTGTCCCTCTCTCTGGGCCTCTCTCTCCCTCCCTCCCTCCCTCCCTCTCTCTCTGTCTCTCCCTCTCTCTATCCCTCTCTCAGGGCCTCTCTCTCCTTCTGTCTCTGTCCCTCTCTCTGGGCCTCTCTCTCCCTCCCTCCCTCCCTCTGTCCCTCTCTGTCTCTCCCTCTCTCTATCCCTCTCTCAGTGCCTCTCTCTCCTTCTGTCTCTGTCCCTCTCTATGGGCCTCTCTCCCTCTCTCTCCCTCTGTCCCTCTCGTCACGGACCATTCAGCCCCAGGGGGTCGAAGGCTCCACCCTGCTGACACCCCCCCTCCCCATATATAAATATAAACAGCCTGTGATGTATTGATCCACAGGGAGAGGGAGAGGGAACATAACGGGTGAGCACTAAAAGGGGAAAAGACAGAGACTGCTGTTGATGGTTGACATTATTTGATACGATTTCCCCATATCTCACCACGGCCCGCGGACCATCATTAGCTATACCTTCTTCCCTTCTCCGTCTCCTGCTCCCTCCTCTCCTCTCCTCTCTGATGGATCTATCCCAGCTCCTGCTCCTCTTTCTCCTCCTGCGCTGAGGAGCCGGGCTTCTTTATTTAATGGGCTCTTTGAGCCGCTGTGCGCTGCGCGGAAGCCTCTTACAAACCCATTTAAAGGCAGGGTCTATGGATTTCATGGCTCCCTGGATGCTCTCTCTCTCTCTCTCTCTCTCTCTCTCTCTCTCTCTCTCTCTCTCTCTCTCTCTCTCTCTCCCTCTCTCTCTCTCTCTCTCTCTCCCCCTCTTTCAATAAGGTGAGGTCCAAGGTTTTATCCATCCGTCAATGGACCGGGGGGAACAGCGGATGCAGCAGTTTTTTTTTTTTAATCCTGGTGCCGTCGCTTTCTCCTGGACACTCTGCTCCCCCCTTTCCCCTGTAGTTTAGATAAGGAGGCATCACCTGGGGGCCGGGGGGGGGGGGGGGGGGGGGGGTATTTGTATCGGTCTTCAATGGAGAAGGAGAACCTTCAGTACATCGATAGGGAGGAGGATGAGCAGAGAGAGGAGCAGAGAGAGTCACCTTGGGCCGAGCTCCTACTGAGAAAGACCTGGAGAAAGATCTAACAACAATCCGGACCAAAGGATGAAGATATATAGAAGGCTAGATAGTCTGTCTCTATGGATGTCTAGAAGAGGAACCTCTAGACCAAAGGCTGAAGTTCCTCTACACACAGATCTACAGAAAGATCTCGAAAAAGCCTAGACCACTAGTCTGTCTCTAGAGATGTCTAGAATAGGATCCTCTCGACAGTCCAACATTAACAGAGGATTGTCATTTACATAACAAAACACAAACAAAAGTGCAGAGGGATAAAGAGCAACACGATAAATGTATTTTATTTATTGATAAGGATGTTAATGGTGGCTGGACTTAAGGACTTAAGGATGAAGAGCTTGAGACGGAGAAAGTGTGGTGGAGTCGAAAATCCTCTTTAAAATCAATTGCCTGGAATTTCATTTTGCATTCGCATATATCTTCTTCTTTTTTATCCATGCATTGCATTCATCACCTCTATAAACCAAAGTATCAATCTCTCCCTCATTGATTAGAAATATTGATGAGAACCTCTGAGAGAATGATGATCTATTATAGTGTCTACATATCAAGGTTGTCTGGTGGCAACAAACAGGGTAATGCCCACAATTAAAAATGATGAATCAGGACATTTACTCATGCATTTAGTTGAGAGGACTGCTCTGACACCATTAACATAAATCAATAGCTAAGTTGCTTACAGCTGATCAACTTACTACCCAATTATCCAGTCATTGCATGTTTTTCTCTGCTTTGACGGTAGCAAATTAGGGAGAAAAACTGTAGTGTATAAAGGTTTTTTTTCCAATTTGACAGCACCCTAGGGAGTCTCTTTACAAGGCCCCAGAGACTATCTTGTAGTGGTAAATGGCGTCATTGCGTGTCGCAAAGCATTACAGTTTAACTACGGAAGATTAAATAGTACTAGACTTTTAAATGAACCCAAAAGTGTGAAATAGCTGCAAATTATTTCCAAGTGCAAACAAATTTAATACAAACACACACACACGCACACGCACACACACACACACACGCACACACACACACACACACACACACACACACACACACACACACACACACACACACACACACACACACACAAACACAAAAAATGTCACAAAGGTAGTACAATATCATATTTGAGGCCTGTTTGACGGGGAGAGGGGGCTGAGGTCTGTGAGCCAGTGTAACGAGGGCCCCCTAGTCTCAAAATCCAAAATTTAACCCTGACCCTAACCATGAACATAATCATTAACCCCCAACCTAACCATAAACCCTGAACCTAACCATAGCCACAAAGCCTTACCTTCACCTTAAACCCTTACCGGAACCATAAACCTAACCAGAACCATAAACCCTGAACCTAGCCCTAGCCTTAACCAAAAACCCTAAATGTATCCATAAACCCTGAACCTAATCCTATAACCATTAAACCTAATCAAAATCCAGAATCCAACCCTAACCTTCACAGTATAGCCTAACCTTCACCATAAACCTTAACCTTAACCATAAACCTTGACCTTCATCATAAACCATCACCATATACTTAACCTTCACCATAAACCCTAACCTTAACCATAAACCTTAAAGGCACCCAGTGCAACTTTATGTAAACATTCAATGAAAAATAAACATTCAATTTCTAGTTTTTTTTACACGTAGTAAGTTTCAATAACTCCATACCATTACATATCGACATTCAAGGAGCAAAGATGAGACGTCGCTGTGTGGTGAGAACTGATAGAAAATCGTAAACAACAACAATCGCCGGTGGGGAGAAGCCATTTTTCCATTGACTGGAAGCCTGCTTTATTTATTGTAGGTTACAAAAAATAAAGAGAATGGCGGCATTGTTGTTTTTATCGATTTTCTATCAGTTCAGAAATGGAATGTTTATTTTTAAGCCTTGAAAGTTGCACTGGGTGCCTTTAACCTTCCCCATAAACCTTAACCATAAACCCTAACCTTAACCGTAAACCTTAACTTTCACCATTAACCTTAACCTTCACCATAAACCCTAACCCAAACAAACCGTTGAACCACTCAGAGACCAGGTGGAAACCTTGATTTGGGCGCTAAAGGATCTTAGCGCCGGATCTGGCGCTAAGATCAGAGACGGATCTGGATTGCGGCAGAACATAGAATTTTCCACCTAGTATTGGTTGTCCTTCAAATGGTGTGTCCCGTTACCCTTCTGCCTCCAGTTGTGAAGGAGAGAAGAGATAAAACAGGATCATACAAGGGCCAAGAGTTGATGATGCCATCTACTCATTACAATAACATGTATCAACATAGTTTGTCTCTGTCGTTGTGTCTGCACTGTTTGGGGTAACTGACAATAACATAGATGTTAATCGCTCACTCTTGAACTGGATGAGATGTGGTGTAATAAATTGTAAATAGGTTTACAATTGTATTATTTCATGTGATATTTGTGTTGTATCTTAGTTAGTCTGGTCTACACATTGCACACAAAAGAATATATATTTATATGTATCAAGTATACTCTATTCACATTGTTTTAATATCCAAATGTATTATTCATTCAAGGAGATTACATTTGATAAATGGTTGATCGTATTAACAATAAAATGAATGCATGTTCTTTTATCATGCAATCTTTTAACAACTGTTCCTCCTTTCAAAGAGCATTTTTCTTTTAAAAGAGAAACAGAAAATTGCTTTTATATTACACAGGAGCTATGTCTATTATACAGTGTGTTAGAATGGTTTCTCATCTACGCAGGCGTGCCCTAAATGCATGATTTTCCGTGTTATTATGTCTGTAATTTCTTAGCAATTGCTCGAAGGACAAATACAATCAAAGAATAAAGGAGAAAAAATGAAACTGAATGGATTTCCTGGTGATCAGCAGCAACATTTGTATTGTTTGTAATTCAGTTTGCCATTGAAATTCAATTGCCATTGAATTTTTGATAATGAAAAGGCTTACCAACAGGTTATGGTGCATCTCAAACTTATGGAGCAAATGCTTTGTTATCGAATATTATTTTATGCGGCAAAATTGAACTCTTCAAGGAAGCACATGTGTGTGCACAGGTGTGTTTGCTTTACGTCCTGTGTACACACAAAAAAAAATAACGCAATATATTTGATTGAATACATACGCCATACAGCCCCTCTTTTGTAATGAAGCGTGACCAATGTTTTGTGTTTCGGGAAAGCATACGTATAAATACATAGAACCTACAGATATATTTGAAAATACCTCTGTGACATCACAATGTGGGTGCGTCGGGTTGATGGTGAACTTCATGAAGGGGTGGGCTTGAGGTGTCCATCGGTCCATCACACGTCCGAGTGGATACTGCCATTTGTGATATCACAAATGGACAGATTTAGAAATGGCTTGTAAAGGCTCAACGACATGACACCTGGTTGTAAAATAGGGGTCCTTTATGTGGGAGAGTGTGTTCTGAGTTGTAAACACAATGGGCCCTATCTTGCATCCGGCGCAAGTGACTTAGTCACTGGCGCATGTGTCGTTGCTAGTTTACAACTGGCGCAGAGCGTTCTTTTCCCACCACCGCCACTCGCCGGTAAATTAGGGATTGATCATGCGCCCCAAGGGGCGGTTCGGCGGAAGGAGGAGGCGTGTTCTGGCGCAAACGGTATTTTGCCGTTTCTGAATACCATTGCGCTACTGACCAGGAAATACCTGGTTTAAAGTCAGTGGCGCGTTGTTCAGATGCTATTTTAAGGGCGCATGCATACATGCGCATGCGATGCATACGGATTGCTTGTGCACCTCGCGTATACACTTTGCTTCTCCCATCTACCTAGCCGCACATTCTTGGTAAATTATTTGGGAAAGAACAGCTGATGCAGCGGTAATAAGTTGTATTTTTAAATCAATGCATCTGCAAACACCGTACAGCAAACACATATTTTCTTGACAGAGACATCGTGTAGGCCTACATGCCCATAACTTTTAGGATTGATGAGTATTTGATCGTGAAAAACATTGTTTTACCGCGAGTGAGTGTAAAGAACGAATGAATGCGCGCGTGTGTGCTCTGTTTAAACACACGCAAACTAAACACGTAACGCATAATACAATCAATGGCAATGTCTATTACCGCGGGGACACATGCATATTAGGAAGATAGCATACAATACTGATAAGAAACAATGTTTATAATGTATTACGTATATCATTAAATAGAACCACAGTTACCGCATATCACATGTTATATCATATACGTTTTCTTTGCCGAAATTTATTTGAGGACTCAGTATTTCTGAAGTTGTGGAAGAAAACCCCTTATTCCATGTGTGAATTAGGCCATATTATTTGGCAATAAACTGAGCCATTTGCAGTTTGAAATTCATGTGCATTTGTCTCATCGGAGACTGCAGACGCGCTGTCAAAATATCAACTCGTCCGATTCAAATGCGCTCATGGCTCTTAAAGGGGATGGGAGCTGGCACTCTCATTGGTTTGTTGCACGTTACGCCCAAACCACACCTACGGGTAACTAGGCTGCTTCAGACCAACCCTTTTGACACTTGCGCCGCGACGCAAGTGTCATTTATCCGCCTGTAAAATAGCGATAGCGCCGTAGAACCGCCCACAAAGCTACTTGCGCTTTGCGCTTCCCACTTGCGTTTCAGACCGTTAAAATAGGGCCGAATGTGTCAGATCATAAAGTTCAATAAATATTGCAGTATGGCGGCCCCTTTCAGAGTATCTGCCTTAGCTTGTTCAGCTGGCGCTACAGTTATTCTAATTCTGCTTTGTGTGTATCTGAGCATTGAAAACATTACACACTCCTCATTTCACACTATCTCACACTGACATGCTTTTTTTGCCACGAGATATTCTCAGTAGAATTCGTAATGAACTGAAATTTAATTTAACTATTGACAAAAATAGACATGTGAGAAATAGGTGATGCAGATGCAAGTTTAAATCACTCAAGCAGAGAGAGAGATGAGACACAGAGAGATGAGAGGGGGAGAGAGAGAGAGAGAGAGAGAGAGAGAGAGAGAGAGAGAGAGAGAGAGAGAGAGAGAGAGAGAGAGAGAGAGAGAGAGAGAGAGAGAGAGAGAGAGAGAGAGGGACTGAGAGAGAGAGAGAGAGAGAGAGAGAGGGACTGAGAGAGAGAGAGAGACAGAGAGGGGATAGACTTGTTAATACCCAGAGTAGCTTCCATCTTCAAGGTTCCTCTCCCTCTTGTATCTCCTCCAATATCTCCTCACGAGTCTCCTGTGCTGACCTACTTATTAACCGGAAAGACAGATGCCATCGTTACCACAGTTCACGACAACCAATGGCCTAAACTATCCATATGTTTGTCTATAAAAGCAATGATAACAGATTGATGATCACTACCAGACAATGATACAATGCGGCAAGATGTTCACTCACATACTGGACACCTTTAAAGGAGGAGAAAAATGTATATTTATTTCTTGCAATCACATTTAAATGCATCACAATTGTGACGTTTATGTTGTGAGGATAATATGGGGTTTGGTGTGCAGAGTGTACCAGCACACCAAAACCACACTGGTAACCTTCTAAATCTGTTCTCCAAACACACAAGCACACACACACACACACACACACACACACACACACACACACACGCACACACACACACACACACACACACACACACACACACACACACACACACACACACACACACACACACATACACACACACACACACACACAACACACACACACACACACCTACACACACACACACACACACACACACACACACACACACACACACACACACACACACGCACAACACACACAACACACACACACACACACCTACACACACACACACACACACACAACACACACACACACACACACACACACACACACATACACACACAAGCACATGCACACACACACACACACACACACACACACACACACACACGCACAACACACACAACACACACACACACACACCTACACACACACACACACACACACACACACACACACACACACACACAACACACACACACACACACACACACACACACACACACACACACACACACACACACACACACACACACACACGCACGCACATACACCACATCCCCCCCATTGCTCCTCTCCCACAGCTTGGACCATCTGAATCCCTGACGACGACTCTGTTTTTAGCTTTCCTGGATGAGGGCCTGGTAGCATGGCACAGGGGGGAGAGAGTGAGGTGGGTGGGAGTGTGAGGGAGAGAGGGAGGGATAGAGGGAGAGAGGGAGAGAGGGAGGGGGAGGCCAGGCCAGCCCGGGTTGGGTCTGTAGTCCCCTGTGCAGTCTGCTGTCCGGTCCTGTAACGATGGATGCCAGGCCTTCCCATATTAATCAGATTTACCGCAGCAGCCATATGTCCTAGCAGCATGATAAAGCCTGACCGCAGAACATACTGTCAACACAGCATGTGTGTGTGTGTGTGTGTGTGTTGTAATGTATGTAAGTGTGTGTGTGAGTGCATGTGTGTGTATGTTTGGGTGTGTCTATGTGTGTGTGTGTGTGTGTGTGTGTGTGTGTGTGTGTGTGTGTGTGTGTGTGTGTGTGTGTGTGTGTGTGTGTGTGTGGTGTGTGTGTGTGTGTGTGTGTGTGTGTGTGTGTGTGTGTGTGTGTTTGTGTGCAAGGTGAATCTGTTGGGTGCCTGTTACACGTTTTGTATGCTTCGTCCAGTGCATTCCATCACAAGTCTTTTTGGGGCAAAGATGTTTTTGGAAATGTTCCGGATATCTAGAAAGGATGTCCCTTACACACTTTCTTCGTTTATTAAAAACATAAAACATGTTTATAAAAAAAGCAATTGCTTTCACTTAATCTCACAAAGACTTTTTTGGGACATTTGTTTTTTTCAATGACAAATGCGGTCTTAATGCTTTGACTGGAATAAACCCAGTTGCATACAAATATATAGGCCGATAGTGTATATGAAGAAGGTTTATCTCTGTTCCAATCTGCCATCATGAACAATAATCAAGATGTATTTAGCACAATGTAATATATTTCAAAACACTTTTCCATTAAAGATGCATTTACCACACTGTAAATAATTTCAAACACTTTTTTGAGAATGAATGATGATTTGGCCGAAAGAGGAATGAATGATGCATTAAAAAGCATACTGGAATTGTGTCACATGGTTCATGTTGTACCCCAATGGGTTTGATGTGTTTACACACTACACAATTGGCCCAAATTATTCAATTCAGAGCATGTCCAATTACTAGATATGATTAATCATAAAAGTACTTTATCATGAAAAGAACAGCATGCAATGATTCCACAAATTATTCAGGTGATATTACAAGTGAATTAAAAGTGTGGGCACAGTAGAATTACATATTGACGAACAATTATTATAGCTAAAAGTCAAAAAAATGTACATATGATCAGCTACCAACCAATAAATGATCTTATATAAGTACTTAAATCGAGAATAATACAAAATTAACCGAAGATTAACTGTTGTCATCTACACAGACACACACAATATCTGGGGTTTAGTCTGACGGCTATCTCCTCCCTCCCTCCTCCCTCCTTCCCTCCCTCGCCCCTTCTCCCCCTGTGGAGATACATCTGAGTGGGACCCTGCTCCTTTTGTCCTGGGCTCCTCCTTTGTTACCATGCTGATGGTCAGAACAGCGACAGCAGCAGCCTTCATATTTACTCTAATGGCCCAACGGAAAAATAGTACCCTCTTTCTCAGTTCCAAAACCACCCTTCATTAATTCACAATCACTTGCTTGTAAAGGTGTATTATGGTATTTAATAAAAAATTGGAATATAAAATGCAAATTATGGTGGGAAGTATTATTATAAAGACATTATAATATATCGATAATATAATTATTGCATTTTTTATATTTGTTTTGAATTTTGATTTTAAAAGCTTCCATTCTATCTATCTATCTATCAATCTATCTATCTATCTATCTATCTATCTATCTATCTATATAGATAGATAGTTTTATATATATATATATATATATATATATATATATATATATATATATATATATATATATATAAAACCATCAATCTATCTTTCTAACAATCCATGTATCTATCTATCTATCTATCTATCTATCTATCTATCTATCTATCTATCTATCTAGATAGATAGTTTTATATATATATATAAAACCATCAATCTATCTTTCTAACAATCCATGTATCTATCTATCTATCTATCTATCTATCTATCTATCTATCTATCTATCTATCTATCTATCTATCTATCTATCTATCTATCTATCTATCTATCTATCTATCTATCTATCTATCTATCTATCTATCTATCTATCTATCTATCTATCTATCTATCTATCTATCTATCCATCTATCTATCTATATAGCTATATGCATACATGTTTCTGTCTGTCTCAATCTATCTATCTGTATGTCTTCAGGTCTGAACCGTAGATGTTTGCCCCGAGCATCATCCACTATGAACTGTGGATAACCCCATGACGCGGCAGACATATGGAAAGCCTATATAAAATTCTCAGCACCCTGGATATTTATCCGACTGCAGACTGAGCCGCTGAAAAAAAGTGGGTTCGTCGGTTAATGTGACTTCAGTGTTATGAAGGATGAGCTTCTCGGGCGTACTAGACGTTGTCCATCCCGGTGATGCTCCCTCGTTTCATCGTAAACTCTTGTGCACCCTCTGGTGCTTGCTAGTCTCCCAAACTTCTTTGTGTAGCTGCCTGCTTTGCAGATTGTCTTCCTTGTCTGTGTGGTTGCTCATTATTCAGAGACAGACGGATCTCAGGTCATCTGCAGCTGCAGCAAAGGAGAAGCAGGAAAGATGGCGATCATCCATTAGACCGACCGGGCACCACACGCATGAAATACGAGGACAACTTTTTGGAAGATCGCTCGAGGAGGAGAAGATTGTACCTGTGAGTTTTTCTACTGTATTTCCAATTTCGACCAAGGTTTCTAAGCTGGGCTTCCATGGTCTACGAGAACGTCGTTTATGGTAGATCATGGAATATAATGACCTGGAAAGAGAGCGTATCCCCTTTCTTCTTTAGTTCAGGACCAGCGGACTTGCAGGAGACTCGGGGAGGAATAACCGGGCTGGCACCCATGTAGTCAAAGTCAAGTGGTTCTCCTCGCTTCACAATAATATTCTAACCAACCTATACGGCTTCCTGCTATGTTGCCCGTCGGCTTGAGGTCCAAGTGACACAAGGAAATGGACACAGTGGGTTAGAGGTTGACTTTTATGTTTCAGCTCGCCAGTGTTGTGCTATCGCTCTCCCTCATGTCTTATCAGGGGGGGGGAATTAGCGTCGCGTCTCCTCGGCTGGTTCAATGTGTGTGTATAGAGGGCTAGCTTCATGGAGAGGCCATTGCACGGGATTGTACTTCGCTTCTCTCAACCCACCAGCCTCAGCCAGTCGCCGAGGGAGCTGAGCCTCCATTAGCGACACATTGTAGCTGGCATAGCCGCCGGTCCACGGCCAGTCACTCACCGTTGGAGAAAAGCCGTGATGTCCACCTCCCGGCGGCTCTCAGTACATTAAAAAACACACTGTCTGATCTGGGATGGGGCTTTGAGATGTTTCTCCAACGTTTGGAAAGTGATATATTTTGAGAACGTTTTGGGAATTGAATTTAGCCGGAGTTTGGCGGTGCGGTGGTGGGCTCCTGACCATTGTTGTGGACGCGTGCGGCTGTCAGTGGTCTGGAGTCAGGTATGTCACCGTGGAGCTCCACCATAAAATGGAGGAAGGCAGATGAGACTCCCTAGGAGAGCACCGTAGGAGCGAGGCGGGCAGGATCCTCCACGACAGGACAAAGGTTGCCAGCCCTTTCCCCGGCACCTAAAAGCACCATTTATTTGAGTGTTTGCTCTGTGTTTTTACAAAGTTGATCTGCCCAGGGTGGCAGAGCTGAACTCTGGAAAGTGACGTTAGATAACATGTCGAGGCTGTGTGGAATAAAAGTCAAGGTTAAGTTTAATGCTTTGGATTTATTTTTTGCGGATAGCGAGTATTTTCGTATTGATTATTTGGTAATTTGTTTTACTAACAACCTTTTAGATATTGTGAAACACATAGGCACGTGGAGGAGCTTGGTGTTTCAGTGCTGAATGTGCAGCGGTTAGAGCCTGCTGATGGTTAATGTTCTACAAAGTGGTCCCAACGCTGGGCCCAGAGTCGAAACATCTCGCAGAAACTCTCCTTTTGAGAAGTTGAGACAATTCCCTCGTTTTAGTTCTACTTCGGTTTCGTCCATAATCAGTTTATTTTTAATTTTTTTACAATTATTTTTTTTAACTATTTTTTTCTTTCTTTCTAACTTTTTTTATTGCTAGATGACAGTTGACCCCTATCTCCTTTTTCCCATAAAAACCTCTCCACTCCCCAACACCTGTTCTTGCATTATGTTTAGTGGTGTCTTGTATTGCTTGAGGACCAGTTAAAGAGAAAGGTGGTGTGTCTGTGTGTCTCTGTGTGTGTGTCTGTGTGTATTTGTGTGAGCCGCACTTGCCCGGCTGTGCTATGCTCTGCGGTTCGCCTGGCCACTGTGTGTGTGTGTGTGTGAGAAATCCTGCTGACAAGGAGCCTGTGCTTGACACGGTGTGCTGCGACAACACAGAGGGCTGAGAAGAGCAATCAAAATGGTGGCCGTGCTCCTTCTCCCTGGTGTGGCAGGGCAAACAGGTTCTCCAGAAGGCGCTTTTCTGCTGTCCTCAACACATCTCTCTCTCTCTCTCTCTCTCTCTCTCTCTCTCTCTCTCTCTCTCTCTCTCTCTCTCTCTCTCTCTCTCTCTCTCTCTCTCTCTCTCTCTCTCTCTCTCTCTCTCTCTCTCTCTCTCTCAGAGACTAAAGTAACATTGATCACTCTGCTGATAGATGCTCAGCAAATGAGCCAAAGCTAATCTCATGTTTGGCTTGTTTGTCTAGTGTTTTTTTTTTAGGAGTAATGCCTCAGCACATGGATTATCTGTGCATGCGTGGTGGTTCTCACATGAGTTTTATCTGAGCAAAATTTGGTTGCCAACTTTAGCTTGGGTTGTTACGATAAACTGCTTGAATGTCATGGATAGGGTAAGTAGTGTAACTGGTTGGTTGAACTTTTCATCCCGGCCATTGAAGTGATAACCTTGTTGAATGTTATGCTGAAGCTATCATTGTTATTATTAACTTCATGGAACAACTCTTCAAATTGCTTTTTCAAATAGAGTTGAGTGACTCACACAGGTATCACCTCAGCCAAGGGCATCATTTTTTGTGTTACTTCAATGTAAATCATTTGAATGGACAAACATTTGTTTGATAGTAGTGGTACTACATAGTTGTGTACAGCATTCGTTGTCAGCCGCTACAATATCTGTTACTCTATTAGTCTACTGCTACTTGGTTAGTGTGCCGATGTAAACGCCATAAGCTTTACGCTTACGATATTCCAGGCTATGTCCAAAAACTAAGACAGAAGCGATCGATTCTTACCAAGGTCTACTCCTATAAGACGCAATAGGTATTCAACAAGAGAGGTTTTTGTCGTTCTTTGAATGGTGGAAAGACGTACTCATGTGGCTCATCACTCTCACAGTTCCTTCTCTCTCTTCTTCTTCTTCTTCTTTGCTCTCTTTCTCCCTCTCTTCTCTTATCCACACACACACATACACTACGATGATGCAGCCTTCTTCCTCTACCTGAGGCACTGAAGGAGGAGGCTGGAGAGTGAGAGAGGCGCATACAAAAGGCAATTGAAATGCTCCACCGAGTGCTTTTTCGTGACATGATGCATTGCTTGTGAGATGTGGCCTGGCCCTATCGCTACAGTAGTAAGTGGCCAGGAACTCGCTGGCCCCATTCACCCCCCCCACCCCGTCCCCATGTCTCTTCTCGTTACAGGACATCATAACCATGCTAGCTTCTCTGGCGCTATAAGTGACCTGCTGTATGCACCGTAGTAATAATAATAACTTAATTTTCATACCAAACTATAAAAACGTCTTCACAACTTCTTTATTTTTTAACGGTCTGGTCTCATTTTATGGCCTTATGGTAACAAGGTATAAAGACCTAAGATGCGGTTGGGAATTTTATGGCTTTGAATCAAACCAGGAACTGGCGTTTGGTTTTTGTTGTCTGTTGCCATGTTACACCACGGTTACGCCACTGGTTAACTGCCACTTCAATGCTTAAGGGCTTAAACCTCTCGATTATATGCTATGCCCAATAGGAAATGTTAAGCAAGAACAGGTACTTTGATTCTCTCCTGACATTAAGTTGCATTCCCTTCCTTCTTTAACACCAAATAACAGTAAATAAACCCAGGCTTGAGCTTGCCATGGTGGAAAAAAACACAGAATTCTTTGGAGACGCCCGTTCCTTGGCCAATGTGCTAACCAGTGGACACAAGGCCTTCATTGAGCCGAAACAGGAGTGGTCTTGTGGAAGGGATCCACTCCCGCAGCCTACGAAGCAACAGAGCTGTCCAAGGACGATTAAATATTTAAGAGCTCAGAAAGGAGGTCTCGGTGGTAAGTTAATATCGATGGCTCTCTCGTCTTCCCTTCTCCGCAACTTGTAAACTTACCTCCAGCAGTTTGGTTTTTAGGTGCGCCTGGAGGTAAAATAAATATCTGCTTTAACTCGTTGAGAATATAGTCATGAAGTTGTTGTACAATGATTCTGTACATCGCTCCATGGTCCCTCTATCTTTTGGCCAGTATGAAGACCACTCGCCATTTTGACCAGTTAGTAACCCCACCCACCCCTTGTAACTTTGGCAACAGTTAAAAGAGCACGGCATCGGCGGGTTTTTCTGGCAGTTCCCCGTTGAAGGCTGAGGTTAACCCTGCCTAGTGTCCTCGCTGTCATATCTTGTTGAACTTTGGATGTTCTTCATTAAGTTGGTCTTGCTAAAAACTAAAATAACCATTTTTCTTGGAGTCAATTGTAAAACCAAGCAAACATTTAAATTATTTTTGCCTCGCTATTAAAGGAGATAATTAAAAGCTTATGGCACGTCCGACAATTAATTGTATTTTCTGTCTCTTTGGCTGAAGTTACATTTCACTAATTTGAATAATTTATGTTAATGTACTTAACCAGGCAACAATGAAGAATAACCTATAGTCGTTTCTCATAATGAAGCAATCATGTATATTTTTTCAATCGAGACAAATATAAGAACAAAACAGCCTTGACTTGTTTGACAAAGTATTTGCACAAGGAAACAACAGGTTCTTGAACTCCAGGAAATGGTTTCCTAGGAGAGATGCTCTACAGGACCGCACGGAATGTATGCTTTCCTGGAGGGATTGTCCTTGTGGAAAAACACTTCCTGGTTTCACTCCAAGATCTGTCCTTGGACATCCTTCAGCTGTCTATTTATCCAATGCCCTCCACCTTGTCCATGAACTGCACTGGGATACTGCATGACGGATATTCCAGCTACAACTTGAGGGGAAATGTGATTGGAGGGAAAAGCACTAATTCAGAAGACCCCAGACATGAATTGCACTTAGATTGGGGATAGATGGGTTAATATAATAATATATTTTTGATGGTGACATGACTCAGACTATAATAAATATACTGATGGCATGTGACTTTTTATTTGGCACCATGTAAAACACAGCTGGTTGACTTCGCTTCTTCATGTTTAGGCCTAGTAGGGATATGTGACTGAGTGGTCTTTCTCAGTCCATATTTGGAGCTTTGATCCTCAGATATCTCCATGGTGTTATCTGAAACCAGTCGATAGGCCATCGATGACTTTGCACTGAAGAAGACAGTCCACTTCTCACATTTTTTCAGTTTATTTCCTGAAAGCCACGGTGACTGGCGGCTACAGGAACCAATAGGAGGAGGAAGAAGAAGAAGCAGCCTGGTCAGGTCTGTGTGGTTTTAAAGCTAAACACTACCATCTGTGAAACAAGATAGCAGAACAAGCTGCAGACGCAATTCCCCTCTGCTGAGCCGGACGGTCTGAGACCTTGAGGAGCACAAAATGGTGGACGGCCAGCAGGCCACTGATACTCCTGTGTGTGTGAGTGGCCGTGTCTCAGTGGTCACATTGTGGCTGCTGTATGAAATGGACTCCTCAGAGTGAAGCCTCGGCCAAGCCTCTGCCTTGATATAGAAGATAATGCTGTCAGCGCCGAGAGAGATAGAGAGAGATAGAGAGAGACAGAGAGAGAGAGAGAGAGAGTCCGATTGAGCCGGCCTTTGCTAGAACAGGTTTAGATGTCACCCTCTGGTGAACTCTGTCCATGCATGTTTATCTACTTCCACCTTTTATCCAGCGTGAAAAGCTTAGCTTCCTGTGTTTTTGGCTGTCATGTCGGAGTGGACTTCTTGTTACGTTTCAGCTGCTTACTGCGTCAAACTGTTACAAATGTTTGGCAAATATTAACTGCAAGAGTGCTTGATGGTGGTGTGTGAGTGTTATCGTTGGCATAGTAATGAAAAGGTAGAAGGTCTTCTTTCCATCTGGTATTCTCCATCTAACCTTTACCATCCCGAGACTTAAGCTCAGGGATTTACCTACCCATTTATGTTGTTGCTTTGAACACCGATTTTTACTCTCAAGGTCACATCATTGGGAAAAAAGAAAAGAAAAGAGGCAGCACAACTACTTACCTTTTCAGAAGCTTCTTAAGGGGAAAGGTAAATGTGGGCCGGCCAAGAACTCCACACAAACCAAGGCCCTTCCTTTTTTAAATGAATGTATGAATCTTGTGAAGTTCTTTTCTCACCATGACAACATGAAGACATGTTGAATCGGGAGCAGGAGAGGAGTACGGTGTGCGTGATGTGTGTGTCCAGTGTTTTTGCGATGCCAAAGTTTGCTGTTTTCTGGCTGCAGGGAAACTAAGGCTGCCCTCCCAGCCAGGGTACAAGTACATCCGGTGATTACAGCTGCTTCGTTTTTATATTTGGTTGTTTTCTTTTTTGTTCCATTTTTAAAAACTGAAACGTGGGATCAGCTTTGTCTGTTGGATGGAGCACCGAGACATCTTAGGTTTGTAAATAATAGCGGCTATGAAGAGAAGAGTGATATCATTGGTGATATTAAGTATTAAAGGCTGGCTGGCTGGCTGGTGGGTGATGTCAGGTAACCATCTGTCGGAGAGAGAGAGACAGACAGAGAGACACAGAGAGAGGCAGAGAGAGGGGGAGAGGGAAAGGATGACAGAAGCACTGTCTAACCTTGAAGTATGGAGCTCCCAGACATGAAACAGCAAATTACCATATTTTCTTAGGATTAGCATAGTATTGCAGATAGAGGAACTAGGCACATCTCTCTATCTTCTCTTTCTATCTCTGTCTCTTCCTCTCTGTCTATGTCGCTCTTAGTACCTCTCTCTCCCTCTCTCTCTCTCGTTCTTTTGAAGTTTGACTTTTGCTGCCAGTATCAAATTCCTTGATATTTCAGCTTTGCTCTTACATGAAGGTTCTGTGTTAATGTTCAGAGATGAAATACGTTCAAAGATGCATTTTATTTTCAAGGACAATGCCGTCAACATTGCTAATGCCACATTTAAGGGCTAGAGCTTTAGTTTACTTTCTGACGCCTGGTAAGCATTGTCGGAGGAATATTGGTTCCCAAGCGTTCCTCTGGCTCTTAAGCTATTCCTTGTTTGTTCACTGCAAATCCTTTTTCATCTTTTTTTTTGTTTGCCCTGTGTCATCTTTTTAGTGAGGTCAACAGGCAGAAAACGAATGGCATGCTGGATCACTGTGTCTCCTAGCCCCAGCTCTTGTCTTCACCATTGTTCTTGGCCAATGAACTCGGATGAACCGTGTCCCTCCATACTCTGCACTGCTATGTTTCACTTCAAATACGTTCTGTGGCTAAATGCTTTATTACAGCGTAATGGAATGGAATGGAAGGAGTAAATGAAGGAAGAACCAACAGACAATTAATAGCATGAGATGTATCCCAAACCAATGTTGTTCAGAAGACTAGGTTAGGAAATGCTTCGGAGAATCTGTGAAATATTGTTATTGACTAGCCACAGGCGGTTTTCTTCGAGGTGAGCAGTTGAAACATACAGTTAGGCTAGTGGCAATGCACAGGCTGTTGAGGAAGTAATGCACAGGCTGTTGAGGAAGTAAATTAATGTATTTTTCATGTACCGTAGCTATTCTTAATCTTTGACAGTTCCTTGTTCGCAGTATTACTCTTTGCCTCAATGACTGGATGATAAGGGGAACATAGATGTAGCACATCACTTTGTAATTGTACCAGGGGATGAATGTTGCTAATAACGCACCGTTGTCTTAAAGCTACAGTTCAGTTGTGTGTGTGTGTGTGTGTGTGTGTGTGTGTGTGTTTGTGTGTGTGTGTGTGTGTGTGTACATTGCACACTGTGTAACGTGCACACGTCTTGGACCTGAGCTTCCTCATATTCATAATAAACACTTTCAGATATAAGAGTAGGTTCACAGATGAAAAAAACAAAAAATGTGTTTTCTTACACGTTGTTGATTTGGCATCATGAGGCAGAAAGCGTATGAAATCATTTGAAACTATAAACGTACAGCTCTGCTATTGCTAGTAACTTGTTCTAGCATCATCATGATAGCATATTAACACTATGGGGCCAGGTCAACGACACACATACTAGAGTATACGGACCCTTACGAAACACTTTTGTTCATAAACTACTCTCTAACTTATGTTGCATATCACAATAACCAATGTTGAAATATCACCCACATTGGTGTTTAACATGTGCTGATGAGGATGATCCTGTATTTGAATATGTTCTCATCATATTACTATCGTTATTAATATTGTATTTTGTATTTCTCTATGGTTGCCTCTCATTCATTCCTTCATGTCATTACCGCCGATTTTTATTCCATCAAGGCAGATGTCGGAGGAATGTTATGACAAAGTGTTTCTACTGAGAACTATTGATTTCTCACCTCTCCCCTGAATGGGAGTGTTCCATTGATTGGCCAGGTGCGATCGATGCCTCATCTCTGCGTATTCAGACATTCTCAAATGAGCATGGATCTCACGGGTCATGTGATCATGTGTCATTAAAAATAAGAAAAGATGGAGCTGCTCCCTGGGCTCTTCTGATGACAGAGTGGAAGGGGGAGGAGCCCATGAGGTCATCGTCCATCGCATTCTTATCACCCTAGTGATGACGGGATGATGGAATGGATCTGTGTTGATGAAACACTATTCATATGCAGTGTGGTCATTTAGGACTTTTTCTCCAAAGCAACATACAGTGATTCTTATGTTTTAATTCTGTGGTACATATCATGATTGAGTAGCTTCCTGAAGGACACCTTCAGGCTAGACTGAACATTTGGGATCAAACCAAGAGCGTTTTGGCTCAGAGTCAAACACCCCTAAACACTTATGGTAAACATATGTAATCTCCAATAGGCTTGTAAAACAACGACCCAAATACTAATGTTATCATAACAGTGTCATAATGCCGCTTCGTGGGAGTCTATTTAACAAATGAGTGACCAGGTAAAGTCTCTAGGCCTATCCGTTTTTGACACAACAAGCCAAACTGGTGATGTCTCAAACAGATTAGGCAGATCCACTCTGAAACATGGGTCCACTTCAAGTTGTACTCATTGCGTCCTGTGTGGGTTGATCAGTCTTGATAGTACTTCACCATTCTCCCATTTTGGTGGTTTTCGTTTGGTTCGTGGTGATAGGCTGTTTTGTGTTTACCCAACATGCCATTGTCAGATAAAAACAAACTTAGCTGCCGTGTTGATTTTGGATGAGGATTTTACAATAGTTAGCCATGGTGTCAGCACACATGGAAATAAAGGATTTTCATGGAGACACTGGTTCACTAATCCAGGGCAGTGTTTCATCTTGCTAAAATGAATTCCTAATTCATGTGGAATAGCCTGCACAAGGCTTCTCGCTGGCTTACTTCATGTATAAATACTGACCTAGGGTAATACGCTGTATGTAGCCTGAGGCTAAATTTGCTAAACATCTCACCAAGCTGTTGTTAACAACTCCCCATTAAAGTGGATATTGGGACGAACATAGAATAAAAATAAAAATGATGAATTCCACTGTTCTACAGCGTGATAGAAGTTGATTAAATCGGTGTTTACTGTCAGTGGTAAGATGCTGATCTAGTATATCAGGTTCTCCGGTGTTGCCCTCAAGGCTGTATGCAGCTGCCAACCTGATCTCCACCTTCTCTATCTTCTCTTTATGCGGGAGGCTAAATTCAACGTTAATCTGGTGATGTAACCTTGTTTTCCCCCACCGTTGCAATACAATGAGGTCCTTCTTGGCCTTTGTGTCCCTCTGCCACTCCCTGTATCTTCTCTAAAGGTTTTCCTCGGGCCTCTTTAGAAGGTAAATTATTTAACGCTATCTCAAAGCCTTTAGGTCGGACTTTACAATCATACGCATGCTTCCGAGATGCATTGAGATAATTCTTTTGTAATTATTTCTGAAGTTGTACACATCTCCATAGCCCTCGGCTAAATGAATAAGATAGCATTGTGGCTGCAGTCAATGGTCAATAATATTATTATTGATAACATAATTTGCCCGGGCTTGTCGGTTACACATACGTGTTTTGATCTTGGAACGATTTTGGTGTGTGCAACGCAACAGTATCCACCAATCATCCTCCCTCCTTCACCCTCCCTCCAACCCCCACTCCCAAGGCAGGAGATGCTGGAAGCAAACCCGACGGTTAAGGACAAAAACCTCTGTACGTCTAATCAGCTTAATGCTGGCTTATTCTAAGGCCTCTCGTTCAGACAGAGCAGCTGCTGCCGACCAGGCAGGGCAGAGCAGAGTGGAGGGTGTGACTGCTGGCAGCGCACACCGATGCAGAGAGACCGGTTGGTGATTAACAAATGTCAGTAGACTTTGGAATCTGGGGAGCCGAGACTGGTGGCTTTGTCCTCTCCCTCGCTCCCCCATTGCAGGTCTCCTAGGTTGTTCGTTTTATAGGCCTCTCTCTCTCTCTCTCTCTCTCTCTTGTGCTCTCTCTCTCTGTATCCCCCCTTGGCCCATATCTCCTCTCTTAGCTCCACCTGTTCGTGTCTGCTCCTCCTGCAAGGTTGCGAGATGTATTTTGAGCGCTGCAAAAAAAAAAGGAGAAGTTCATGCGTGCTTCACATGTTTGGACCCTCTTATGGAACCTACTTGGCAGTTCCTTAAAATAGGTTTTTCTGGTCTTTTATGCTTCTTAAAGAAACATTGGTGCCGAGGTGTATCACACGTTCCTCCACCACTGCCGTTGTGCACGCTGTGCCATTAAAGAGGACGGTATTGAGAGACCTTAAGGAGATGAACAACGTGGCCTAGAAAAGGAAAGGTCTAGGTAAAGTGCGATTGGCACGGGCATTATGTGTTTCCTCCGCTGAGCCGTGCAGCCAGAGAGCTTGGGCACAGTACATCTGGCAGATAGATTTTCTTGCCTGCAGCTCTCCAGTGACAGACTGCCTGCCTGTCTGCCCTGTCCGCGAGGGAAGAGGATCAGAACGGTGGATCCATGTTGTGTGCCGCTGCTGGCTGAACACCTAAGCACAGAGCCGGCCTCTAAAATGGCTGCCCTTGAAGCTGGGCTCAGAGGAGGATCTGGAGCGGCTCACTCAGTGGTCGTCCGCGAGAGCCTCTGCCGGAGCAGATGAAAGCAGCCACACAATCTCCACCCATTAACTCTGCAGTCTCCGAGACAAAAGGGCCCTGAATAAGACAGAGCCTCCTCTTAAGGAATATGATGGTGGAGGGGCTTGAGGGGGGGGGGGGGGTCCTTTTCTTGCTGGACAGTGTGGGTTAATTTCCTTCTTTTTTCCTCTCCTACCTTTCTTCTCCGGGATTCCCTTGGTATCCATGTCAAGGAACCCGGCATTAGAGTGCAACTTTGTTCAAAGTAGAGATAAACTGTCCATGGAGTGGGGTGGGGCCCCGTGGTGAGGCCGTAACCCGAGGCGAGGCAACAATGGGGCTCCAGGCTGCTCTGGGGACTCGCTGGCATCTCATGCCGGCCCCTGTGTAACTGACCTCCAGTTAGGAAGTACGGTCTGGTGATGGGTGGCCTGGTTACCTTAAATACTACAGCAGTCATTCATGCAAATATTATGAATGATATATAATGAAAAGACGAAATTCTCCGTAGTATTACTGTCCAGTTATTTATGATCACCTATTTGGTATGATCTATCAGTTTACCTAAAGATATAATAAGCCAATATTCTATATATATTTAAAGGCTTTTATATGTTGGAACTACTGTATTGAACTCTATGATCCCTAAATTGGTTTTCCTTAACATGACCCTCTGCAAAAGTGCACAAAAGTGTCTATCAGATGTTTCAAGACAAGAGTTTGGCTTGTTGAATTCTCCACACTCAAAACTTTGCCAGCATAATGTTATGATGAACATTTCTAGCTGAAGAACGCTTGAGGTGTGCATGAATGGTCATTCTTGTAGAGTGAATAATCCTCTTTTATTCAAGCAAGGTATTACTGTTTTTCTGAAAGATGGTTCTTCAGATTCATGAGCCCCCTTTGGCGAATCAAAAGGAATGTTTAAGAAATAAAATGCTTCGCTTTTAGCACTTAAATTGGACCCCTTTGAATAGTTCATCAATCCTGGTCATGAAAAGTTGCTTGTCCTAGAATAGTTTGGACAAGGAATAAAGCTGAAGCATTTTATATAATTATTTTTCTTACTTGATAAAGAGACTTTTCTTTGCCCATCATCAGTCATGTGTTTCATCTACGAATATGGCTGTATTCCAATTGATGTTTGGGCCTTACGTTTATTTGGGCCTTTGTTTGGTTATGCCAGTGATTAGGACACCTAAGACCCCCTTCATTAAGATAATTTGGCTACCAACTTGGATCTTGGACTAAGGTTATTAGTTAATATGCTCATCACAACAAACAAATTAGGATTTTCAGGCTCACATACGATTTCATTAGTAAAATAATAACCAGGAATTTGTTCATTGTTCTTCATACATTGTTTACATTAAAAGTGACAACGATAACATGACGGCATGAAAGGGCAATAAAGCCATAGTGTTATCATCTCATCTTTTTCTTATTTTCTCTCTCTCTCTCTCTCTCTCTCTCTCTCTCTCTCTCTCTCTCTCTCTCTCTCTCTCTCTCTCTCTCTCTCTCTCTCTCTCTCTCTCTCTCTCTCTCTCTCTCTCTCTCTCTCTCTCTCTCTCTGTTATTTCATTCAATCTTCTTCTTTGAGAGCAGGGTTATTAATAAAAATCTGACAGAGGAGTCAGTATGTTTTTACCGAACATTAGGATGTGGAGCTGGCTTTCCAGCTGGTCGCTTATCCAAAGGTTACAGAACTGAAACACACCAAGCATTAATCCCTCTTAGTTGTCATTTGTTTTACAGATGATGATGATGTTACACTTCCACAAAAATAGAATCTCACCATTCTGAATCGAGGAACATCAGCAACACTTGGGAGGCAGATCTTAAAATCAACTCTAATTTGAAATACATTTTAATAATAGAATCATCTGTGGTACCAAATCCATCGGACCAAAAAAGTCCCTGTTGCCATCGAAAAAAGGAGATGAGTTGCTATTCCTATATGGACACATACACCTGTTCAGGTTTATTGTCAGGTGTACTTTTTATGATATAAGGCTTAGCATCAAGCAACACACGCTGTTACATTTTATTTTCCAGTTACCTTCCTGCCATGAGCCACATTCAATTATCTTAATTCCCAAAACTAAACCAAATCTCCTCTCTCTTCTAGGGTTCCCTGATTTTCCAGGGAGTGCCCCCTCCCCGTAACCATGGAGGTCCTGCAGTGTGATGGCTGCGACTTCCATGCAGAATCGTACGATGACCTGAAGATCCATATCCAGGAGGTACACACAGCCTTCCTTCAGCCCGCCGACGCTGACGAGTCTGAGTCTCCGAAAGACGACGACGAGGAAGAGGTTCCCGACGAGGAGGAGGAGGACGACCAAGAATCTTACGACAAGCATTCCTCGTCTTCTCTACCTGGAATGAGTACGATGACTCCCTTATATTATAAGTGGTAGATAATTACTGTATTATGTCTGAGTGATGAAGTAAAAAGTATTATTTTTGATGACTTATAACAATATTCTTATCTGTTTCAGGTCCAAATTCGGAGACCCCCAAACAAAAAGACCCATCTGAATCCACCCTGTCGTTTTACCAGTGCAAGTTCTGCGTGCGGTACTTCAGGTCGAAATCCTTTTTAAAGAACCATACCAAAAAGGTCCACAACATCAGGGACGACCAGTCGGAAGTCCACAATTCCCGCGAGACGTCGAAAGATCCCAGCTACACCGTCGTAACGCACAGTGACCATTCAAAGGTGTACTCCTGCCAATATTGCACGTACAAATCCCCACGCAAAGCAAGGATCATCAAACACCAAATAACGTACCACCAGGTTCCTTCTGAAGGAGCCGAAGATCATTCAAACGATGCGGCGGCTGGGGACGACTGCCTCTCGGCTGGTGCATACCTCGGTGGTACTTTCGCTTGCGAGTGGTGTGACTTTCAGACCGACGAGAAGGACAGCTGGACGGATCACGTGGCGAAGGAACACAGCGACAAGGTCAAGATCATTTCTTCCGTTGAGGAACTCGAAGGAGAGGCAAGCTCATCCAAGCCGGATTCCCCTTCCTCCCCAAGAAGTCCTGCTTCCGAGGGAGGAATAGATGGTTTTACGGGTAGAGTAACGCCAGTAAACACCATAGGAATGCCAGATAACAACGCATCAGTGTTTCATTACGTAATGCCCAATAGCACGGGGTCGTCCATTTTGTCAAAAAGGTTTCCCATGGCCGATTCAAATTGTAGTCCCGTCCTCGAGACGGACGCCACTTTGCGGAATGAAGAAGACTCTAGGAGCAGCATGGAAGAAGACGAAGAGGAGTTGGTTGACATTGACGATCCAAGTTACACCGGGACCTTGTCGGCTGACGTGAAGCAACTGTTGACTGACGAGGACAACAAGGTACTGGAGACAAAAGGGGTACAGATCCGAAAGCAGATAAACCGCTTCCAATGTCCCTTCTGTTCTTTCCTCACCATGCATCGGCGGAGCATTTCTCGCCACATTGAAAACATCCACTTTTCTGGTAAAACCACTGTTTATAAATGTGACGAATGCCCCTTTATTTGTACAAGCTCTCTGAAGTTAGGCACTCACAAGCAGAGCCACAGTGTTTCAGACGTGGATACCATGGACATAACCAACAGCATGGACACACAAAATGAACCGGCTGCAGAGTCCCTTAATGGGGGGAACGTTATTGCTAAAGTCAACGGGAAAAGGTCAAGTCCAGCGAATGACCATCCGAATCCCCACCAGTGTTCCCTCTGCAGTTTCTCCACCACCACACTGAAAGGCCTCAGGGTCCATCAGCAGCATAAGCACTCCTACTGTGATGATGTCGAGACCGAAGCCTTTGAAGAGGCATCGGCTGACCAGCCGGATACTGAAGTTGAGAACTCGCCCACCTTTTTACAAAAAACCCAGACTTCCATTCTAAGGCCTTCCACCAAAAAGAACCCTGCTACAGGAAAAAGGGCAAGAAAGTCCATCAACGATTTGCCTTTAGATTTGTCCTCGGTGAAGAAACGAACAAGAATTGACGAAATTGCCAGCAATCTTCAGAGTAAGATCAGCCAAAGCCAACAGGATATGATTATAAATCTCGACGAACTCGACGATGAGGAAGGGGGTGGAAGCCACAGAGTGGAAGATCACGACGATAGTAACCTCACTGGTATAAATCCAGTCTTCACATATAACATCCAGCAAATTCACGTAAGCGAACCCACCATTCAGGGTGGCAGAATAGGTAAAAGGAAAAGCAACCCCAAGTCCAAAGCACGCAACATCCCCATTTCGTTAACCCTCTCTGACGATAGCGAAAATGTATCCGGGGATCAACCTGAGCTCCAGGACAACGGTAACCAGGATAGTAGAGAGACCTTCCAAGAAAATGCGGAATATTCCGAGGATCCCGGAGCGGTCCGTTTTTACTGTAAACACTGTGATTACCATAACAAGTCTGCCCGCAGTGTGAGCACCCACTACCAGAGAATGCACCCTTACATCAAGTTCAGCTTTAAGTACATCCTGGATCCAGAGGACCATAGTGCTGTCTTCCGCTGCCTAGAGTGCTACATTGAATACCCCAATTACAACGATCTACACCAACACTACATGGATCACCATCCAGAAGCTAGCAATGTGCTCAACTTTAACCAGCCAGACCTTGTTTACATGTGCCGCTTCTGTGCATATACTAGCCCTAATGTTAGGAGCCTCATGCCCCATTACCAAAGAATGCATCCCACAGTGAAAATAAACAATGCCATGATCTTCTCCAGCTATGTAGTGGAGCAATCTCAGAAAACGGGTGAATCTCAAACCCTGCGGGAAATATTAAACTCTGGCCCCAAGAACTTCACCTCTGCCACCTCTACCCCTAGATCTTCCTCAAGCCCAGCCCTGAAATCGCCCTCCAAGACTCCCGAAGCTAGTGTTGACTCGGAGGCTCTGAAAGAAGCGATGGGTGGTAATGTGGTGGTCTATGAATGTGATGTCTGTTCCTTCGCTAGCCCCAACATGCACTCTGTTTTGGTCCACTACCAGAAGAAACACCCTGAGCAAAAGGCCTCTTATTTCCGTATACAAAAAACCATGAAGATTATCACAACGGATAAAGCCCAGTCACCAGCCGCCAACTCCTCGTTTAATGTTAGTTCAACTTCCCCGCCTTCGAAGTCTTCAGGTGCCACGACATATGGCACTGAGGAAGATATCTACTATTGTAAACACTGTGTCTACAGCAACAGATCTGTTGTGGGCGTCCTTGTCCACTATCAGAAGAGGCATCCAGAAGTAAAAGTGACCGCAAAATATATCAAACACGGGGCTCCCACTCCTGTTCTGATGAAATTAATTGATGATTTGCAAATTGCAACTCCAAAGCAGTTCTCAAAGCCGTTTCAAAGCAACGGCTACGACGGATCGTTTAACTCAAGTCCTAAAATTGGTAACGGCGAAAAGGGTGAAGCAGAGATGCTCTTCTTTTGCCAGCACTGTGACTACGGCAACCGCACGGTTAAAGGAGTGCTAATTCACTACCAGAAGAAGCATCGCGACGCCAAGGCCAACGCGGACCTCGTACGCCGTCACACCGCCGTGGTCCGGAGTCAGCGCGAGCGCGCTCAGATGGTCCAGTCGGGCACAGTAGCAACCACCATCACCCAAGCCCCGGTGGATCCGGAGAGCTCCGGAGAGCTCCGGTCTCTCCAGTGCAGACACTGTCCCTACACGTCCCCCTATGTGTACGCCTTAAAGAAGCATCTCAAGAAAGAGCACCCTACTGTGAAGGCCACCGCGATGACCATACTGCATTGGGCCTACCAAGACGGTATCCTTGAGGCGGGGTATCACTGCGAGTGGTGCATCTACTCCCACGCCGAGCCCCAGGGCCTACTGCTGCACTACCAAAGACGCCACCCGGAGCACAACGTGGACTATACGTACATGGCTAGCAAGCTTTGGGCCGGACCAGAGACCACGCAGCAAGGACCGAACAACCTGGAAAACAAGCACTTCCGATGCCAAGAGTGCGCCTTTGAGGCCTGTACCATTTGGGACATTACCAGTCACTACCAAGCGGTTCACCCGTGGGCCATGAAAGCAGAGGAATCTGTGATTTTTGATATGATCAAAGGTAATATAACGACGGATAAAATCCTCCAGCAATTGGTCAATGACCATGCACCTTCCAGCGGGCAGTCTGAAGACGATGGAGCCCTGATCATCGCTTCACCACTCCCAGAAACCATCTCTCATCCTACAAACCCACGCCTCTGCATTTCAAACAATCCCTATCAGTGTACTGTATGTCTCTCCGAATATAACAGCTTACACGGCCTCCTCACCCACTATGGGAAGAAACACCCAGGCATGAAGGTCAAGGCTGCAGATTTTGCTCAGGAGGCAGACATCAACCCGAGTTCGGTGTATAAGTGTCGTCACTGTCCGTACGTCAACTCTCGAATTCACGGTGTCCTGACTCACTATCAGAAACGCCATCCGTTGGTGAAGGTAACTGCGGAAGACTTTGCTGACGACATAGAGCACATCGCCGATCTGAACGAGGGTGAGGACAAGTGCAAGACCCAGAGGCAAGGCTATGGAGCATACAGATGCAAAATATGCACCTACACACACGGGACTTTGGAGAAACTAAAGATCCACTATGAGAAGTATCACAATCAACCAGCCGCCGAAATGTTCCCCCATACTTTCACATCATTCTCTCCCAGCAAAGAAAGCGAACCAGTAGCAGAATGCAGCGTAAGCAACGTATCCGCAGTGACGGACATGCTGGAGGTCAAAGAATATGAACTCCCTAAGTCCGAAAAACACGCCATCTTTAAGTGTCAGCTGTGCAAATACTTCTGCTCCACCCGGAAAGGCATTGCCCGCCACTACCGAATCAAACACAACAACGTCCGGGCACAGCCAGAGGGCAAAAACAACGTATTCAAATGTGCGCTGTGTTCGTACACCAACCCTATACGCAAGGGCCTCGCGGCCCATTACCAGAAGCGCCACGACATCGATGCCTATTACACTCACTGCCTGGCAGCTTCCAAGACGCTCAGCGACAAGCCCGTCAAGGTGATGGCGCCGGAGAAGGAGACAACGGAGATGTCGGAGGACCTGCGGTTGGCGGTGGAGACCCGGAAGTGTTCCCTCTGCAGCTTCCAGGCGTTCAGCAGGAAGAGCATCGTCTCGCACTACATCAAGCGCCACCCGGGTGTCTTCCCCAAGAAGCAGCACTCCAGCAAGCTCGGCCGCTACTTCACCCTGATCTACGCCAAAGAGCCGGAGAACCCCCCGGAGACGGCGGCGTTGGAGGAGGAGGAGGAGGAGGAGGTCAAGGAAGAGTTTGAGGTCCAGTCTATGTCCAATCATCAGGCGGACGAGGAATGGCCGCCCTTCAAGTGTCTCAAATGCGGCCAGTTGTCCTTTGACACCATCGAGCTACTTTCTATGCATTACAACGACGACCACGGAAGTGACCTGAAGAGGGACTTCCAGTCAAATGCCGGAGAAGACGGGTCAGAGTTGCATCAGTGCTCTCACTGTGAGCTGAAGTTTCTGGAGCTGCCTGTCTTGGCGAAGCACATCGTTGACCACAATGACGACTTCCAGAAGAAGGCCTTAAAGCAGGAACGAAGGAGACTTCTCAGCAAACAGAAAGCCTTGGAACTGGCCGAAGGGAAATCTGAGAAGGTGGGTTATGAGATTTATCTACAAGTATCTTCTCTGGTCAAATGGGGAAATAGAAATATAGTGCTTCAGACATTTCTATCCTATTAAAGGAGAATGGGGAGGACAACAATGCAGTACTAACAATGTTGCTTACATTTCTCTTTAGCAGGAGAGCCCTGTTAACAAAGCGCCCATAGGCTTTAGGTGTAACTTCTGTGTGGAGGTGCACCCAACCCTGCGAGCCATCTGCAACCACCTGAGGAAGCACGTCCAGTATGGGGAGGTGAAACAAGGACATGTGAAGGTAATTAGAGTGGTATATTTTTAGTTTTTCAAGAATAATGAAACTTGATACTTTGTACTGTACAGGTTATACATCAGCATTTCAGGCCCCAAAGTTCTGAAAGGATCCTACAAAGGATCCTTGTTCCTTTGTCACTCATTTGAAGAAGACAGGTTACAAGGCAAAGTAATAGTAGCAGAGTAAGTATACACTATAGTATATAGTGTTGGCCAAATAAAATAGTTGGCCAAATAAAATAACGTATTAAATGTTATTTTATAACATCATCCATATTGTCTTAAATCAGGTTTTTGCACAGCACTGTCCTGTCCGTTTTAAGTCGAACAGACGGCACACCGAGGGAGGACGGAAGGCGATGCAGGACGACAGGCTCTGTCAATCCTGCATTATTATTTATGAGCGCATGAAGTGCAGGGTCAGGCCCACAGTTAAAATGAGTTTCCTGGAGGCGATATAAGCTATCTTCTGGTGGTGGCTGCAGGAGCCGGCCCCTCTGGGCCCTCTGTGAATGAAGGAAGTGAGGCGCGCTGTTTTGCTGGATTGCAGGAAACAGGTGAAGGTGATGACGCGAGTCGTCAAGGTTATGCAGGGTTGGAGATTGCAAAAAAGTTAAGAGGCAGAAGGAGAAAGTTGCAGTATGCAAAAGCTGTTGGCTAATGTCGTCTGACCAGACTGGGTTTTGTTTAGGCAAAGTTGAGGTAATTCAAATCCTGGTTCATTATGAGCTGTATTTGCATTTCATGGTACAACTTGATTTAATATACAGGTGGTATACTGATGCCAAACTGCTTGTTTAAAATTGATAAACTCTAGATTGTTTTTCAATTGTTCATCTACAGTTGCCAAAGTGTGTGATCCGCGACAGGCAGAATGTCCTAAGAGCTTATCTTTAATGGTGGCCATAATCCATATTTTTTATATTAAACTTTTCAATTATCATTGCTAATATAATCATTATTTGGACAATTCTGAAATTTTTCAACAATTCTACAACCAACCTTCAGTATCTTAAGACTTATGGTTGTGTCCTTTGTTTCATTTTTACTCAAATGAAGAGGGTTGACTCGAAATCGAAAGCCGCTCAATGGCCTTTGTGTTTTAAGGGTGTTAAATAAATAAATCGTTCTCTACAATCCCTTATGAATCCATACTTAAACCATAAATAAGCAATCGGATCACTCGCCGACGGCACGTAGGGACAGCTCAGCATCATCACCTACCTTATAACAAATTAAATAAATAACTGAATTCATGTTCCCAGATGGAGACCAGCGAGGAGCCCCTGACACCACAGCCCCCCCCAGAGAGCCTCCCCAACGGCCAACCAGAGGAGGAGTCGGAGCAAGGTGCTGGAGGTGTTTGCCTGGACGACGGCGATGCTGTCGACGACGACCCTTCCCCTACTGCCCAAGACCTCCTGCACAGCACCACCCTCGACCCCACCCCGGACCCTGCCGCGACCGCCGGACCACCTGTCGCACTGCTGACACCAGAGGACGACCGGGACGACCAGCTCTCCGCGGTCGCCGTCGCCATGGCGATGACACCGACGACAACGACGGTTCCGTCGGCGGCCGTCGGGGGCGGAGTCGGGGGACTGGCCGGGGCGCTGGTGGCGGCGGCGCGGGCGATCGTGGCGGGCGGGGGTCAGCCGAAGCAGCAGCGTCTGGCGGCGGCCGGGGGGTACCCGTGCGGACAGTGCGACCGCGTCTTCATGTCCATGCAGGGGCTGCGGTCGCACGAGCGCAGCCACTCGGCCATGGCGCTGTTCAGCCGGGAGGACAAGTACAGCTGCCAGTACTGCCAGTTCGTCTCGCCGTTCAGACACAAGTAAGAGGAGAGAGGGGGGCTTCTTTTTCATCATGGGTTTAAAATTTCTGGTCGATTTTTGTCAAGTCAGGTCTGTTTTATCGGTATCGACCGTAACCACGGTTACAGTCTCAAAGGGATTTACAGGGCAGAAATTTTACGACCCCTGTTCTGAACCTAAGCCAAATGAAAAGTGAGAAGAAAGAACTTCCCAAATCCAATGGAAGAACACCAAAGGAACACCAGAATGTGTCATAAAGTATTGGAAATGCTTGATGAGATATTTAGAATTGGAAGTGCTTGATGTTGGCTGCAACAAGGAGGCAAGGAAAACGTTAAGCCTAGTTTATGTGCCTGTCCCCAGTTATATTTGGAATTTTGAGTTATAATTTGGGAATCACTTTGCTAAATCAACTAAAAAAAATAAAGATTTATTTTAGGAACGTTGGAATCAAAGCTTGAATATCTGAACTGGGCTCAAAGCTCCCTCATCTAGTGGGAAGAAAGTTATGCTAAGAATGAAACAGAACTCTGGAGAGTGAGCCGTAGAGCAACCAAACATCATTATCTAAGTAGATACAATTCAAAGTTTGACCAAGTTAAAAAAATATATGTTTTTACTATTTTTGCATAATAATGTAATCTAGTAGTAAGAGATGGAATATATGAACAATGTGTGTTCTAGATCAATGGTTCTCAACCTTTGACTTTATGGTTTAGGTGTACCACTAAATTTTCATTTAGACCTTTCGCGGGCCACCTCATATGTAAACAGTAAAATATCGATAATACACATGCATTTATGTAATAATTAATCCATGAAGGCCAGTTGGAAACGGTGGAAAGAAAAAGTTAGCAAGGCTGCTTATGCTACCCTTTGTTTTTATTTAACACAAATGAAAACGAAACGTGGACGGAAAAAAATCCCAATGGAAAACATATGCTGAATGGAAAAAGTGTCACTATTTTAAATAACAACAAGCTATTATGCTATATTTACTGAACAATAGTTCAGATCTATATCATTACTCATATTCTTCTAAATCTGTCTATTTTAAGAACTATCCCATGTACCACATACAGTGCAGAAAAACACAATCAGTTTGTTAGTTGTTCTTAGAATAAGAGGAGCTAAATGACTTGACCAACTATGGATGATTAAAAGTGATCATCATATGCACGCTTTAAACCTGTTTGCTTTCCGCCATCTTTGTTTATATGTGGGTAGTGCAAGCATGTTGTAAAGCTGAGGAGAAGCAGGATTATATAATATTAACTACTTAAAAAATGTATCTAACTTTATTATAAAAAAAACAACAACAAAACAGTATTTTCTGATCAATTCTGCAGGCTGGCAGTTTATTTTCATTTTTAATTCTTAAAAAGATCTGTCCCCTATGAAAGACTAGGAGACAGACTAAGAAAGAGAAAGATATATCTTTTCCCGATAGTGTGATTGGGTTTTATCCATCGCTCAGAGTGCCTGGTCCTCATCTCCCGGGTGTAATCCCTCTCTCTGTGCCCTGACCCAGAAAGGAGACACACACCGCCCCCATGCCACCTAGGAGGTTGGCATTCAACACACAGCCGCAATCCCCACAGGCTCTTGCACACTCATTACCACCAGAGGATTGTGGGTAGATGAGTTCGCAACATGGCTCCTTAATGTGAAGTCATTCGAAATGCAGGATGTTGCTCTTTATGGTTTATGTACTACGAAAAAGATTCTGCTGTACCGGGAAAAATATCAAAGAAATAAAATCAACCAAGCACTTAGATGTTTGCTGGATATACGGCCAAAATAGAAGATTGTATAATCCTTGAAGAAAATATGCTATTTTAATTTCTTGGCCATTTCTTTGGAAAAGTGGTTTGCGGTTACAATGAAGTATTCTTTATATTGTAACCCTTTTTTTGTGGTTTGCTTTCTCCCCTCAGTCTGGACAGACACGTGCAGTCTCACCACGGACACCACAAGCCCTTTAAGTGCAAGTTCTGCCCCTTTAAATCCTCCTACCTGAGCCGCCTGAAGAGCCACCTCCACAAAGCACATGCTGGTACGCACACACTCACTTACTCACTCACTCACTCACTCACTCACTCACTCACTCACTCACTCACTCACTCACTCACTCACTCACTCACTCACTCACTCACTCACTCACTCACTCACTCACTCACTCACTCTCACACACACACACACACACACACACACACACACACACACACACACACACACACACACACACAAACACACAGACACATCTATTACAGGATAAACTGTTGGATAAATGTGCAAATATTAGGCCACAAATTAAATATATGATCACCGATTAATGTTTATCTTAGGTAAACATGTGAAAGGTGTGTAAATTAGGTCTGCTGCTTTCATAGTTTAAGGAAAGAAGTGGTCGAATTAAGCAAAGTAATTTGATTCAGTAAATTAAGTACTATAAACGTTCAGTCAATGACGATAACGAAATGGAAGACAGTTATGTTCTACTCCATTACTGACTGACCAAGAAAAGCGATTCATTTGCATATCATTGATCATATGAATGAAAGATGAATGAAAAACCCTGGAGTTATTAATAAATAAGCAGTTTGCCACTCACAGTATAACTGCAGATTAAAAAAAGTGAAATGTTAGACTTTAAAATATAATTTTTACCTCCATATAGGGACTGGCATTAAATCCATATTATCGTTAATCGTCTTTGACTGGTCGTTTGACTTATCGGGATTGGACAGATTTATAGTCTAAATGAATTACGACGGGAAGAAGTGCCCTTAAAATGATAAGGCGTGAAACATCAGTGAGAATGGTCAACTAGTTTTAGCTTGATACAAAATTTACATTTATAATTATAAATAATGTTCACAAGCACATCGTGACATTAATGTATAACGCGTAAAATGACGGGAAGATGGCCATTAAAATGATAAAATATGAGGCGTGAAACATCAGTGAGAATGGTCAACTAGTTTTAGCCTGATACTAAATTTACATTTATAATTATAAATAACTGTATATTTTCGTCCTAGAATTATCATGATAATATATTTCCAAATCGCCTAGCTCTACCTCCATAAAGCCCAAAATAAAATAAATCAAATCAAAGATTTTTCTTAATACCTTCTGAGGCCATCAACCTTACATGTGTGAATGTGAGACTTCCAACACCGTCCCAGGACACCGGTCAGTCAACCCCGGTTCCAATACCCCTGGTTGAGGCCTCTGACCCCCCCCCCTCTCCCTCCTCCCGCTGCAGGCGAACACAGCAGTGCCTACCAGTGCTTGTCGTGCCCCTTCTCCTCCACGACCATCAGCCTGCTGAAGGAGCACTCCCTCAGGGACCATGGCGAGGAGCTCACGCTCAGCAAGCTGCGGGCCGCCACCCAGGCCGCCCTGCGGACCCCCAAGCTGGCCGGCGACGACGCCGAGCTCCCCGGGGCCCTGGCCCCCGAAGGTGAGACCCTCAGACCCCCTTCGGGGGGCGAGTGTACGCTGGTACGCTTTAAAGAGCACATATGGTGCGGAGTGACGGAGTGAGGATAAGCCAGTTACAAGCTGTTTTAAAAATAATAGTGGCCCCACTTGTTGTGACATCGCAACTGGGAGGGTCTGTCATCCGGATGTATCGTGGCATAGATCAGCCTACCAGATTTTTAAATGAACTACTGTTACATTTTAAAAACGGTTGCGAAAGCAACTAGCACGTGGACTACTCCTCCAACTCAGAGATTTGTATCTGTGGCCGTCTTCCTTGGCAGAACAAGGCCTGTTTTCTTTCTTCTAACATGGATGGACCTGCATGCTGTGAAAGCACACAGTACCACAAGATGAGCTATTGTGACAAGATTACATTATCATCGCTGTTGAATGGAGAGGGCCAGAGGACGAGGAAGTGAAATGTGGAGGAGTGAGTCTTCATTGTACCAACCACCGTGCCCCCTAGTTTAACTACAACACACGGTATAGCAGACAAATGAACGGATCTATAACTAATTTGGTAATGGAGGTTTCCCATGTCCTTTGTTAATACATAAGTACATGTCATTCGGTGGATACTTATATCTGAGGCAATGCCATGAGTTCATGCAGTCGTACTCTATAGCATGGCTGCCCCCCAGGCAGACTTTGACCCCTGACCCCGACTGTGTTAATGCCAGGCTCTACTAGTTGCGTTGACTTTGGTAGGGATTATGTGCTAGATTCTACCTTCAGCAATACATTTTCTAGGTTTTATCTAGATCTATCTTTGTCTGTACTTTTCCATAAAGGTGAAACTTGTAGGCTGTGATTACTCTAGAGAGAGCTGTTTGTGTCTTTTTGAAAGTGCCTGACAAGAATAGATGAATCTTTTTTTCCAAGCAGAACAAGTAGGACCGGATTGATAGGATTAGATGCGTTGACATCTTTCACCAGCAATGTGTTTGTGTTGTTTACCATTTATTCCTTTCCTGCTGTTTTGGTTTTCTATCAAATGTTAATTGTTTCACAGAAGAGACACTATGGGTCCTGAATACATTTCCATCAGCACAACAAAGATGTATCTCAGTCACCTTGCCTGAACTTACCTTACCTTGCCTCCATTCACCTTACCCAACCTTACACTACATACCTGACATTACCTCACCCTCAACTTATCCTACCTGACGCTAACTCAGGTATACCAGGTCACCTTATACCTGATCTAACCTCACCTCACCTTATATCTCATGTCCCCTTAAATTGTATTAATTGTCACAACACCCACATTATATCACATGTCACCTCACCTCACCTTATGTCTAATGTCCCCTACCTTCACCTTATATATCATGTCCCCTCACCTTCTATCTCATTGCACCTCAGCTCACCTTATGTCTAATGTCCCCTACCTTCACCTTATATATCATGTCCCCTCACCTTCTATCTCATTGCACCTCACCTCACCTTATGTCTAATGTCCCCTACCCTCACCTTATATATCATGTCGCCTCACCTTGTACCTAACGTCACCTCAACTCCCCTTAGATCTCATGTCATCTCCCCTCACCTTATACCTCATGTCGCCTCCGCTCTCTTTATACCTCATGTCACCTCCCCTCACCCCGTCTCTCTGATGTCACCTAACCTCTCTGAATGCCTCCTGAAGTCACCTCCCCCTCACCTCTGTGCTGTCCCCCAGACCCGTTGTACCTGGAGCCGGCTGACGTGCGCCAGCAGCTGACTCACTACCAGATGGCCTCCCAGCAGTCGTCAGCGCCGGCGCACGGGGGCTCGCCCACGGCGTCCGACAGTCGGCCCGACGCCGTCCTCACCTGTGAGTTCTGTGAGTTCAGCTCGGGATACATGCAGAGCCTCCGCCGCCACTACCGCGACCGCCACGGAGGCAAGAAGCTCTTCAAGTGCAAAGACTGCGCTTTCTTCACCTGCTACAAGTAAGCACACACCGTTTGCACACGGGCAAGGACATCGGTGAAATAAATCGGTACATAAACTAATTATTCAAAATAATATAACATCAAACAAATACATGAATACATTTCGAAATAAGAAGGGCAATCAACAAGTACTACAGAAGGATAGGTTTTCAAAAACAAGATGGAAGACGATACGTCTTCGTGTCGTCTTCCATCTTGTTTCTGAAGTTGTATACAAGATATACAAATCATAATAGAAAATGTGTTTAGTGTCGAGGGAGCCGTGTATACATATGGCAATATTTCTGTAATGCTGTGAATAGAATAATATATTTACTTTAAAGTAAATATAATCACTGGAAAAAAACTAAAAAACATTAGTGTTATCGATTTTGTTGAGAAGCGTCTATATACATTAGACGGAGCCAGGTCAATTCCAGTGAATAGGATAAAACGGAATATATCACCACAGTGTAAATAAATAACAACTAAAGTATAAATGCGTTTCTACGACTTGGAAGACGATGAAGGCTCCACACGGTCTAAACACCCGAGGGGCTCGCGGTCCCACGTGGGACTGGAACCCATTACTCATAGGGACATAAACACTGCCTCCCCACTGGGAGCGTTTATATGTTCTCGTCGGCTGTTAGAGCACCTTGCGCCGCCTGCGATGTGTGCAGGCCGCTGCCGGCCAAACGTTTCATTTATAGACGCATACACCACCCATAGTGGTGGGAAGTTAGTCGGGAGTCTACCGGAGTATTACAATTCAATGAATCAAGCATTATTACTAATATTGTAATTAAAGCTGACCTATGACTAAAGCCAGTGAGCTAGTCAAATATTTTGGGGGCGTGGCTTTGTAGGGAGGCCTGTCATGAGGGGAGGGATTTATTTTGGTTCGATACTTAACAAATCGATATTGCCCAGGCTGGTTTTTCAGGATTGCCTCCCCTAGCATTAGGTAAAATTGACTTTTAGGTCATTTAGGAGAGAAAATTGTAAATGCTACTAACACAAGCTAATTATAAAAACAACACAAACTGGTCAAGAGTGCAGCACAGCAATTAAAACACAAGCTTAGTATATTATTATAATATATATTCTTTCACTTTTAGTCCTTTAGCAGACGGCTTTATCCAAAGCGATTTATAGTGAATTTAAAGGTTGGGTAGGTGATTTGCGAAACGCCAGCAGATTTTGAAAATAGACAACTCAAATGGTCCTACCCCCTCTCCTTCAACGCTGACTCTGACTCCACCCATTCCAAGTACCTGGACGCGCAATCATGCACGAGCGCGAACAGAGATGCGCGAGAGCGAGCCAGGCTAGCGTAGGTTTTCGTTTAACAACATGGCACTACATTCAGCTGTAAGTTGCACCCAGTACCGCGGGAAGTAGGAGTGCTGGGGGTGCTGCAACACCCCCTGTCCGAGGCCCTGTCTTATCACAGAAAACGATCATTTCTAAAAACTCCGGCCAAAGTGGAGATTTCTGAAAACGCCGGTTATGTGTTGTCGTGTCAACGGGGAGAAACGGGATTTTAGGTTCTGAAGCGTCACATTATGCACCAGGAAATGCTTAACGTCATGTGAGCGCCCGCTGTACCGTATTGGTCCGAATATAAACACAAACCCCATTGTAAGACGACCTATATTTGGAAAAAAGATTTGAAGACCAGATCCGTTTTTTATGAATAAATAAATTGTATTCATTGAAATAATATACGAAAATAAAAAGGCATCGAATAAAACACTGCATTGCCACTAAACAGTAGTGCAAATAGGCCGTACTGATGTGTACACCAAAGACTATTCCTGACACTCCTCTGCCCCGCTGTGTTCGCTCTGGCTGTGGTCGCTCCGAACTGTTTCGGCCCGTGGCAAAGCGAGTCATCCTCGCTGCTGTCCAAGGCATTTTGAGACGCAGCATTTATTTAATGCTCATATGACCTAGTGCTGAAAAAAGGTTATATGAAAAAGTGTGAGGGTAGCGGTGGTGCGCTAAACTTGTTCTGTGAGCAGCTGGATGTGAACGATCGATTTTCAACTGTCCGCGCATGCACTGGTGTAATTGAGCTGCGCTGCTATACATCTTTTTTTATCAATGTAACGAGTTGCGAGTCTAGTGCAGGCTGAGTTTATTTTTTCCCTGCACCCCCTGCTGAGAATACGTTCTCGCTGCAATGGTTGGACCAGATGTTATAAACATTAAACGGTCACATAAATCATTACTATTTTTAGAAAATGTATGTTTGTTTCATATAATTGTATTGGAAGTCCTGGTTTTCACTAGGGTTGCCGCGGTGTGGACATTTTCACACCGAGTAATACACTCGTCTCCACACCGGTATTACCGAGTTTAAACGGTATAAACTTTGAAACTAGGTCAACCGCCACACAAGCATCGGTTTTTAGACCCTTCTCGTCCTTCAGTTGCCGCCAACGTTCGAAAGCAGCGCCTAGGATTATTCTTGATTTCAGTTTTTCTCTTTCAGCGTTTTTATTATCAATTACTCTCTGAAAAAGAGTTTTCCTTCTCTTTGCTGGTGGTGGTGGTGGGGATGGTGGCGTCTTGTCTGCCATGGAAATTGTCTTCTACTGCTAGGTCCAAATGTGGATTAACTAGTTCCAGTAGCTACCGCAGGATAACAACAAACAGGAGCTTGCTCTGGGTCACGAGCTCTGGGTCACGAGTACTGCACGAAGGGGTCGCGCGCGGGGCGCGGGGGAGGGGGAGTGCAGTACGACCGTTTGATTGACGTACTTACTGTCCAATGCAACTCGGTGGCAATGGAAATGATTGGCTGGAGTTTTTCGAGCCCTGCCCGTTCCACAGATGATTGACTTGTTTAATTTTCATGTCAGTACTTCTAACTCAGTGGCTGTAAGCAGGTTATGATAAGGATTTCAAGTAATTTTGCAAAAATGGCCAAAAAAGCAAATCACCTATACAACCTTTAACTACAGGTCATTAACAGTCTGCTAGGGATTAGGGCATCTTGCTAAACAAGCTAGGCTACTGACATGTGGGATCCAAATCGCTCGGCACCTCGTACCACACCACCCACACGGTCCTGCCCTCCCTGCAGAACCACATTGCTATCGACCGCTCGTCCACGTCCGTCTTCCTTTCCCCCCGTGTGTCCTCAGGAACACCTTCACCATTCACGTGGAGGCGGGCCACGCGCCCAGTGCTCCCGACGAGCCCGCCAGGGACCTGCGCTGCCCACTCTGCCTCTACCACACCAAACACAAGAGCAACATGATCGACCACGTCGTCCTGCACAGAGGTAACCGCGCGGGGGGAGACCCCGAGGAGCACAGTCTAAAGTCTGATGGCAGTATTTATTTCGAAACCGATCATTTCGCTGTAAGGGGTGGATCTGGAACAGCTGTTGGTGGCTTTACAGCCAAACACAAACTCGGCCAGCAGTAGTAAACTGTTAGAAAGTGTCCTTAAAGGTTTAAAGTCCTGTAGACAGGCTACTGTATAAACACACGTATTGGAAACCCATCCTGATTGCTTATTCACTGAGAATGAGTGGATGAAATGGGGTTGCTCTAGTCAAATTAGTTTTATTGAGTCAAATATCTCCTTAATTTAAAAGGGAACAAGGCTGGAACAGGTTTTTTGTATTCTGCCACAGGCTCTGAGCCTTCTCCCCCCAGAGGATCTTCTATAACATAGTAGGACTGCTGGAGTCACAGATTAGCACATCAATATGTGTCTTTTAGTTAAAGTGATTATAACTCATGCACACACACACACACACACACACACACACACACACACACACACACACACACACACACACACACACACACACACACACACACACACACACACACAAACCGAATACATTGAATCATTTATACAGGTTGTTTTATTAACTAAAAAGTAGGGAAAACAACCATTAAAGTTTGAGACCGAGGCAAGTAGTTGCCTCGGTCTCAAACGATCACCTATTCACAACCTTTATTTGGTTACTCCACCACTCCACCTCTCCCTCACCCCTCCCACCCCCCTCACCCCAGAGGAGCGCACAGTGCCCCTGGAGGTGAGCCGCTCCAAGCTGTCCCGCCACCTGCAGGGCCTGGTGTTCCGCTGCCAGCAGTGCACCTTCACCTGCTCCAGCAACAAGGCCCTGCAGCAGCACCTGCTGAAGCACACCCAGCTCCGGCCCTACCACTGCCAGCTCTGCTACTACGACAGCGGGCGGCGCGACCAGCTGGAGGAGCACCTACGGCTGGAGCACAAGGTCCGTCGCCTGTCCCCCTGGCTTCGGACGAGTCTGTAGCCGGTTCTGGTGGATGAGGGATCGAGGACGACGTGTGTGTGTGTGTGTGTGTGTGTGTGTGTGTGTGTGTGTGTGTGTGTGTGTGTGTGTGTGTGTGTGTGTGTGTGTGTGTGTGTGTGTGTGTGTGTGTGTGTGTGTGTGTGTGTGTGTGTGTGTGTGTGAGTCGTATGTAGGTCAACACGGGGTCACCGGTACAGGGTAATGTGTTGTACGGGGAGAAAACAGGTCAGCTCAGCAGAAAGAGCACCTGTAGCTAGTTGTGCTTGAAGAGTCTTTCTCCAAACTTTCCTAGCTATCATGGATTGGTAGGCGCGTACATTTGGCTCTGTAGGGATATACACGGGGCAGTGGATAAGTGAAAGGTTTCGGGTTTAACCCAGAGATGTGTTATAAAACAGTGGACATGAGCATACATGCTTTTGTCTTTACCTTCTCTCAGTTTGAAGTGTAGTCGGGGCAGACATTGTGTTCTGCAACGTGAGCGCTCCAGGGTAGGGCTCAGAGTCAGTAGGACGGGGGGGTCGGCGCAGAGAGGGTTTAATAAGGTGTGCTTTGAATATCGATGGCGTGTCATTTCCTGCTACAACAACAGGCATTTCCTAAAGGCAGGAAACCCTACCGTTATTCCTAGCGTATCGTCTTCCATCTTGTTTTGGAAAACCTATCCTTTTGTAGTACTTTTTGATTTCCCTTCTTATTTCAAAATGTATTCATGTATTTGTTTCATTTTATATTATTTTAAATAATTTGTTTTTATTTTTATTTGCATTACGTACTTCCTTCGTTATTGTACCACTCCATCTCTGGAAAGGGGAAGTGATATGCATGAATTGGCAGAAGAAAACAAATAATAATTTCCCGTGAGAAAAGGAGAACATAATATCTGAATATATGTGTTCCTAATGTGGGAATCTAATCTTTCTCATAGGGTTTACCTAAGACCAGAATAGATAATACACAATAAACAGCTTCGGTTTCTGTGTATTTCAAAACAACTTGCAGACAGAAGCCACCCCCCAGCCTCAAGTCTCTGTGTTTGTTGTCTCAGTGAGCCTATTCTTTCTAGTCTGCGTGCTTCAAATTCAGACAATCTCCACTTTTGGGCGGTTCTTTGAGAACTCTTTCAGAGTCATAATCGCTACGATCGATCAATGAATTTGACCAAACAGACTTTTCTACCGCCATTAATGGATTTATGGAAGTCTAAGCCATTATGTCCTAACAAAGTAATCTTACATAATCGTTATTTCAGTTTTTTATGCTACCATTATGTTTCCGCCCATTACTCCTATTCTGCAGTCCTAAACATCCCACATGGCTTGATCCTTCTTCTCCCCCCTCGGCTGCCGAGTTTTTCCCTGCCCTTGGGAGGGCTTTGGTTAGGGTGTTGACTGAAGTGTGACTGTAAAGCCCTTTGAGATCAACTGTGAGGAAGGGCTGTAAACATGAAATTGACTTGACTTGAAGGGGACCCCACTGATACAAACCTCCCTCCTGTGTTTCGACCAGGTGGTCCGGAACTTTGAGCTGATGGGCCGCGTGAACCTGGACCAGCTGGAGATGATGAAGGACTTCAGTAGCAGCGCCGAGGAGGAGGGGGAGACACAGGAGCAGCAGCAGCAGGAGGATCAGGACGAGGGGGAGGAGGGGATGATGGCCGTCGACATGGTGACGGACGGACGGGTGTCTTTCGAGGAGCAGGGAGAAGGTGAAGAAGGAGAAGACATGGAGGCGGCAGAGAGTGCCGAGGCAGAACAGCGAGAAGCGAACGATGGAGTGATGGCAGAACACGAGGAAGAGGGGGAGAGAGAGGAAGGGGAGGTGGCAGTCATGGAGGTGCCGGAGAAGCCTGTCGCTCAAGGTAGATGGTCTTCGGTGTGCCACCTTTTGTTTTTTCGGTTCAATTCTCATTTATTTTGTCTGCCGGTTTGTTTTGTTTCACATAATATATGTTCACTTCTTCTTTGATGGTTATATAACATTTAACACTCATAGATAACCATATCTCGTCTGTCAGTTTATTAAATAACTATTTGATTGAATACATTGCCTAGACGAGCTTTGTAACGACATACATCCCTTTACAAATACCAAAATAATATGACCATTTCTGCAAAAAGAAGCCATGTTGCCGCAATCGTTGCCGCGGCTACAAGAAGAAAAACAGAAAAATAAATAATCCCTCTATTCTTTAAGAAATCGAATGGACACATAAAATACGAATAAATGGAAAATCACTGTCTACCATAACTGTGTCCCTCCATTTTCATAAACCACTGTGCACAAGGCTGACTACTTATCTGATCTCCATTTCCCAGAAGACATTGCGTCTCCGGGCAGCTGCTGCAGCAGCAGCAGTGGTCTGACCGGCCTGGAGAAGCGCCTGCCCTGTGAGTTCTGCGGTCGCTGCTTCACCAACAGCACAGAGTGGGAACGACATGTGCTCCGGCATGGCATGTTAGTACTGCCTTCAACCTCTAACCTACCCAGTCTGCTCTCAACCAACCCAATGTATGAATGCAAATGTACCAGTTCGGTGACGCACTTACTTTTGTAACCTTTATATTGCACTGTGGTTGTAATTTAATCCTTGCCATTTGGTCGGCATTTTATTCCAAAGCATCATTCAAAAGTGTATGATGAGTGTATTTTTGTTTTATATAGCGCTTGTGATCCGTCATTATATTCAATGATAACAAAAATATAATTTTATCCAGATTTATCGGTATTTATGCGTTTGTTTTTTTATATGTATTTATCTTTTCTTTCTCTGACTGTCACACTTTTTTTACTCGCCACGTACGTCAGAAGGTCACTAATCAATGTGTCTCCTTCCCCCCCAGAATGAATAAAGGTTTGGATTGATTGGGCATCGATCAATCGGATAGTACGCAGACCGATCCACATTGTATTTACACAATGTCTCCCGTTACAGGTCGTTAAACCCAATGGACACAGACCCCAGCGCCGCTCCGGACGTCCTGGAGGCCCCGGCCCCTCCTCCCGCGGAGACCTCCCTCCCGACGGACCCCGGATTAGATCTGTCTGGTCACCGGAAGGAGGAGCAGGGGGAGAGGAAGAGGAAGGAGGAGGAGGAGGAGGAGGAGGAGGACAACGGGCCCTCTGCTGACTCCTTGCAGACCACTCCAGACCAGTACATGGAAAACAAAGAATCGCTCTAAACCAAAAAAAAGAAAACGATAAACTGTTTGGTGCAAAAAAAAAAAGAGTTGGGGGCCTCATTAGAAATTAGAAGAAGAAAAAAAAAGTATGGGTTACAATAAGGGGCTGAGTTTGGTGGTGAAGATTATAGTGGAAGTATCAGTTAAATAAAGAAGAAAGGGAAATGTGAAACGGAAAATAACGTATTTTTTTTCTTTGAGCGTTCATGTTTTTTTTAAATGTTACGTTTTAGAGCTACTAGGTCATGCCACATTCGACTTGTTCTTCATAAATGGCTGAACCCCTACTGTGTGGTCCCCTAGGACAGATCTATATATTAATATATTGGTAACCAATAGTGAACAGATCTCTAGACGTGCTTGTCGAAATATTCAATCGAAAGATTCCACCTAGATTCATCTACTATGGTAATTGTTGAGATTGTCGTCCAAAACTGAACTAAATTGAGGCATTTATTGTTTAAGCACCTTTGAAAAACCCTACAATCCCAAACCTCTACCTGAAAGAAAATGGTAAGGTGTAAAAGCATTTAACTCCTTTTGTCCCCAGTAGAGCTACCTTTCTTATTTAATAATTGAAGTTCAGAGTTTTACCTCTTAGCCTTGTTTTATCTATGTATACGTATTCCTTGCGGAATAGTTGCACCTTAAATCTTCAATAGTTTTTTTTTTAATTTCTAGAGATAACTGCAATTGTCCCTGATCCCCTTGTTCCTTGAAGATTATAGCAAATTGCTATATTTATAGATTCCCTTATATTATACTACGTATACGAATTCTTCCCCAACATTTCCACTCCTCAACTATGTGTATGTGTCCATTAATTTTGCTGATGATGAAATAGATTTGACCTTTTCAACTTTTGGTTTTAATCTGTCTGCTTCAGACAATTTGCACATTGTACTGCTGTACAAGTACGATATAAGAATATGTGAAGCAGACTTTGAAACAAAGAACCAAGTGTCAGGCGTAAGGTCCTTTTCATCATCATTTGAGATTTATGACAGAATTCGTTTCCACGTTTGTTTGTGATGAGTGTGAAGTTTGGACTTTAATGTGAACATTTGACAACTTTTATTTTATTTTAGGTGCATAAGTGAAGTTCCCTTACTTGAAATCCTATACTCGATATGTGTTTTAAGACAACTGTCAGAGCCTGCATTTGTGTGCTTATTTTTTAGACGAAGCTGTGTTATTATCAACGAAAAAAAAAAGGCAGAGATTGTATTTGTTTGAAGTTGCTGCTTAAATACCCCAAAGCCTTATTAGAAATCAATAGCAATTAAGAAAATCTCCATCAAGCATCATTTGAAAATACAAAATGACTTGAGTGTCATGTGGAACTCTATTGAGCTTTTAAATTTGGAGAGGAACATAATGAACTCAATTTTGTTACTGATACCAAAATATGTATCGAACTGGCTATGTTTGCTGTGATTGTCTTTCCTGATTGGTGGAAATAGGGCATCTTGGCTGGAATCATGGAATTCTATGAGTGAAACCCAACTAATCTACTTGTCTTCAGCGATGTATAGAAAACAGAACTACTTGTTACATGTTTGAAATGTGGTGTTTGAGAAAGGATACTTATACCTTGTTTATTTAATTTTTGGTGTTCACATACTAAAACAAAAAAAAATAAAACAATAAATTATTATAAATAACCCCTGCCAGGGGTATTTGAATTCCCTCTCAAGTGTTAGGACACTGTCGTACAACATCTGGGTACAGTAAAACAGATTTTGCAGATACCGTAGTAGCGTGCAATCAGTGTGGTTGTACAAAGATTCAAGTCGAGCATTGCAAATTCCTAATAGGGTTTTTAATTTGAAATCTTAATTAGTATTATTTTTTCAAATTAAAGTAGTTTTTTTAAATCCATATCTATTTCCATCCTTTGCTCTACTATTTACCAAGAGATGTATGTTTTGTAGATTGGGTTAACAGTTCAAACCTTTAGTTAATAGTCCCAGTGTGCCTCCCAGTTAATAGCTGAGAGGCAAACTGGTTTAAGAATGTAGCAGCCCCTCCACCACTACCCCTCAATGTCACTCAGCCCTCCCAGCTCAGCTTAAAAACCAGCGACTTGGTGCTGAATCTCAAAGCCCCCTTGTTGTTTATGGGGCAATCCTTTAAAATCTGTTGAAAAAGAGTGTAGCACTGGCAGCTTGTCTCCTAGCATGCAAACCCCCCAACACACACACACTCAAAGGTTGGGATCTATTGTAGTGTCCATAGAAGCTATGTACTCCAAACTAGTCGCTGTCCTGTACTAATTTATCGTTGGAAAGAAGAAGAAAACCTATTTATGACGCCCTCACTGTGTGGATTCAGACTGTATCGATGTTACCTCCCGGTTTCCTTCTATCTTAATCCCTGCCTACGACACACTGGATACCTGTAAATACGTTTAGTTTGCTTCCGTTATTACGTTTGTCATTTTATTCAGACTGTTTCCTCCATAGTTTGATTTTTAGAGTCTTCTCTTTCTTGCCTTCTGTCCGATAAAAAAAAAAAAGTTTTCCTGATTACCTGATGTTGGGTTGTGATATTGCCTAGAATGATTGTTTACAAATGTGTTCCATTTATCTCTGGATATTCTGTAAATATTGTAATTCATTGTCTTTTTTTAACTTGATAATAAAGTTATAATAGTCAAATCTGTGTTTTCGAGCTCTGTGTTTCTTTGTTTTTTAAACATTACATATTTAGAGTTTACAGTATAAAGTGGTGTAGATGTGTAGTCTGGTAGCAGGGTAACAATAACAGATTGAGCAGGAATGGGACCATGTGCTCATTATTCTACTAAATTAAGAGACCCTCATACATATTCATATTCTCCTAAGTAATTCAAATCCAGAACATATGGTTAAGCCATGAACTTGAAAATTCATTAGGTGAATGTTTCAGTTCACATAATTTGACAAAATTGTTTGATATATTTACACAATATGGTTAGGGTTAGAGCTCTTGAAACTTTTGATCATTTGGCCAAAGAATATCTTGATGCCAATGTCAAAAGGACAGAAAATTATGCAATTGCCAAAAGTCAGACAATCACAGAGGCCCCACGTCTTGTGAAGTTTGTGTGTGTGTGCGTGTGTGTCTGTGCGTGTGTGTGTAATATGTTGCGCCTATCACCACTGAGGGTGCAGATTATAAGACAACATTGATCCCAGGCTTAATTATTTTCTTTCTCTAGCTTTGTGGCTTACTAGTAACATCTTGTTGAATTAATACATCTCAAGTATTTGAATCTCTGACAAACCAACAGCTGCTGCGATATATGTTGGGAGGTTGTGCATCTCTCACTTCACAGGCCTAACATCATCTTCTGAAAAATATGTCGAGTGCCCAGGGATCACCCAGTAAGCTTCTCACTAATCACTTCAGTGTAGGCGAACGGCAAACTGACGACCCCTAGGGACGTAGGACGCGAGAAGAGACTTGAGCGAAAGAGTGAAAGATGATGCTGCTGTTGTTGTGGTCTGGGATGCAGCTTATTTAGACCACCTATTGTCTTCTGGCCAACGCAAGAGAGACCCTTTTTTATCACGGATAGAAGATAGAGCGCAGGAGAAGGAAGGACAAATTAAAAAATGACACAGAAATATGTAAAATGCAGAGGGGCTTGGGTTATTTATCAACTAAATACAGCAAGTTTTTAAACTTATTAGGCTTAGTCATACTATTGTTGTGTTGAATAGACAAGCAAGGTCAGAACTTCAGAGCAATAGAACACCATCAGAACCTAGGCCGGAAGCCAGAAACCGAAAGGGGCGGGGTTATGCTTGTTTCCTGTTACGTTATGGAGATATTCTACCAATCAAAACCTTTTCAATTTTAACAAGTGTATTTTTACAGTTGCCAGTCTACACAATATTGATTTGACTTCAAAGTTTACTACTGCTGTCTGAGCTTGTGTTTGTCAATGATGCACCTTCAGCTCCACACAAGATGATTAGTTGACATTTATGAAGGAAAATAAAGTGAAGACTTGTGCTTGTCTGCCATCAGGCTTTAGATTTGAATCTATACTAATGCTATTACGATGTGGATCTGCATGTTGACTAGGCTAGACTAGTTGTCAAGGCATTTTGGGAGGCCATCGTGTTGGACACACTGTCGGAGTCCACTATCATTAGGACCGGTTCCTCACCATGTGGGGAATCATTCAAATCTTAAAAAAGACCAATCAGGTGTTACTAATAGGACTATAATAAACAAGCTGCTATTAATTCAATCTGTTAAATTAAATCAGATCAGCGTTGATTTTGTTTCTAGCTTTGGCATTAGAAACGTTTATAAGTGACAGAATCCTTATTATTGTTGATTCTATTTAAGAAAATATTATCTTAATTATCTATAAAAGAGCATTACATTTAGTATGTATCTGTCCAGTAATGTAAGGCTGAATTCGATCCATTCTGCAAATTGACCAAACTTAATGTGCCAATGTGAACCACTATGTTTGACTGCAGCAGCCATGTAAGTCATCCAATTGATATGTACGACGATTATTTATCCGGCCATATATGATTCAAATATTGTTTCAAGCAGCTGTTCATCTTTAAAGTAAACTTACGAAATATATTGCAGGTGTTTTGGTAAGTATTAGTTTCAATAATAAAGAATAAATGCTAAATAAAGTAGTTCACTTAAGTCGAACTATATTTTAGCAGAATATTGTATCATTATATTTCTCATAAAATAAAATGAAGACAAATAATTGTTTTCATATTCTCATAATTAACAAATCAAGGTCTATATTGCTCGGGAGACAGGGTGGTTCCCCACCTACAGGAGCGCCAGTTGGCAGCTGCTGCTCCGTGTGACTGAACAGAAGAAGAAGGCTGAGCCCAATGGCGTTGACCGGTCCAGAGTAATGAGCCTGCGATACATAACTCATAGAGAATAACTCTTCAAGTCCCTTAAGATATCGATAGTGACAGTAGCTAAGATGTTGATCACTTTGAAAACCCTTCAACAGCAGTCTTTTAAAATTGACATCGACGAGGAGGAAACGGTAAGAGTTCAAATACCAAGTGGGGTTTGTGGAGGAGGACGGACTGGGCACAGAATATAGACGAATTACAAACATGTTGTTAAAGTTGAGAGTTTAACAAATGCGTACGCCTTGGCAGTGTATATGATGTGAAATGTACGTACATGTGTAACGATATTACGTATAATTGCTTGTCAACAGAGAGCTGAGTGGGTCGTAGGTTCCAGCATTTAGACGGGTCCAGTGGAAGTTGTAGATGAAGGCTTTAAAGGCCTAGTGATATCCTAACACTATTAACTTGATGTGTGCCTCAGTTTGATTCGTGTTGTCCTTTTTTATCTGCCTAGCCTCGATTAGGAGCCTGGAGACTACTATTTTCAATGTATGCTTGCTAAGACACGCACATATGGATGACGTATCTAGACCGAACTTTAGCTGAACTAGTTTTTACTTTCGATTCCTACCAACTCCAGTGTGTGGCCCCACAAGAGCCCTGTGTGGTAACGCCAGATAAGTCCCATACCCTTGCTAGTGTCAAACGTACACCCCTCCCAATATCTAGAGTTCATCATAAACAGAACTCCTCACATGCAATAACATTTGAGGCAGCAGAGTTGAGACATAAATTGAACTCTTCTCTATTAACCTAAGATTCTTGGCATCTAGATATTTGACATTTTCCATGAAGTGTGATCATGGCATTGGAATCATATTCGCCTGAAACAAGAGCCAGTTAAAACAAAATGGTTCGTGTTTTATTTAGATAGAAAGAAAAGGAAGGGTCACCCAAAACATGAAGAAGAACCATTGGGGCCCATTCCTTTAGGATTGTAGCTTCAGGTTTGAAGCTCTACAATGTGCAGATAATGAACGTCTCTCAACGGTTTGTTTTGGGACTTCATGTGGAAAGTACAGACATTGTCCCTAAACTTATGTATACCGAAATATCAAGACATGACTCATTTCCAAGAAGAAAGGTTGTGGTTAAACTTTGTTAAGTACACCAATTTAATATGACTGAAGGACCTCCTTCAACACATTCACTTTTAATTCCTTGCCTCATGGATTTATCAAGGTGCTAGAAAAGATGGGAGTTGATGACCACACACAACATTATTGCTACTTAATGCCGGTTCAACCTTATTCCTTTGGTATTTTTGATTTGACTGTTCTGGCAATCAAAGTACATTGTATTTGTTCACATGTTTGTATAGTCTTTGGTTTGTGGCCTTAATGGGAGGACCATGGTCAGCAATTGGTCTAATACTTAGCTCAACTGTATCTTAGCTCAACTGGTATTTATTTTAGTGGTGTTTTTTTTTGTCCCACATGAGACAACACTCCCTAAGCCATTGAAGGAGCAAGGAAATAGTCCCAGAAGAATAAGAAACATGGAGTAATAAGGACTATAAAATAGAAAAATAGAAATATACAGAAATGAGTGCATAAGCAAAATGAATGAATGAATAACATGATGTTATTGCAAACAGGTACGAAATATAGAGACGTTACAGTGAGTCTTGACCTTAGAATGAGCAAACACATGGAAGGTGGTTATTAAGTTAATATAATGCAAGCTTGTAACTGATAATGTGATATATATATATATATATATATATATATATATATATATATATATATATATATATATATATATATATATTCACATCAGGAATGCTAAAAGGTGCAAACTGTAGTTCTACTAGCTTGATTCATGCTAGAAAACACATTGTATGGAAAGTGGTTCAAAGGTACATTTTTATAGAACTTGGTTTACACAATTCTCTCAGCTTAAAATTGGCAAGCTTGTGACTATGAGTGGTTCCAAGAAAAGTTCCCTCTTTACTTCAGTATTTTATTTTTATCTACATGCTTAGCTTGAACTTTTTTTAGGCATCCAAAGATTTGCCTTGAAATTGTAAGTTGCTTTATTGATTTGGTAAATGATTTATACATTCAAAGGCCTTGTGCAAATTCTGCTCGCATTGGTGGTCAGAAGGGCCAGTGGTTCAAACTATCATATTATTACTATTTAATGTTTCCACAGGTAAAGACATTAAAAGAAAAGATTGAACATGAGAAGGGGAAGGACAGTTTTCCAGTCAACGGACAGAAACTAATATACGCTGGTATGTTAAACCACAAGGCTCTTAATCACTTTACGCCTTTTCATAACCAACGTTCAAACATGTGAATCATAGTAACCTAAGGACCACTTTTATACTAAGTGAAGTGAATGCCGATAATTTAAGGCTGGGGTTTGAGGGAGAATGCTTGTAGATAGACTGGACCTTTTCTTGCAGTAATGACGTCAAACACCATCTTCAAGGTGCTATGGTGGCCAAGAGTGAGTAATAGGGACAGTAAACCTGGCACAATCTGACCTTATAAAGTAGCTTCATATCTTGCATTATTTCATGTAAACATACAGAGTTGTATTGTTACCTCAATGGATTGCACTTGGCCGGGCTGCCACTGCTTGGCTCAGGGGTTGGGCCTCCAGCGGGGTCGGGACACCTCATCTGACCCCTGCCGAGAGCCAACCCTGTGCCTCTCCTGCGGGCTGCAGCGAGGACTTGGTCCCCCTTTAGGACAACTAGATTTTCTCTTCAAGTGAGGGAAATGAGAATTTAAGAAATCTAGCAATGGTTTTTATATGGAAATGAGGACTAATAAGGAAAAGGGAGATAAAATCTCAGAATGTTAAGTTCTCTGATTCCTTATTAACATGACACATGGTGTCTTATGGTGTGTTATACAAATACATAAATGCAGAGTTTAGCAGGTTCAATTCAACGTTAGGCGTGGGAATGTGCGATGCACCATGGGGCATTTTCATCAATCATACTATTCTCAATGTAAGTAGTGATGCTAATTCAAATGAATTATTATACTTAAGATGAGGTCCTGTACACCTTGGTTCCAATACGTTTTAGATGTCAAAGTATTGCTCGGAAGGGGTAAACTACCAAATTCTATTACTAATATTTAAAATGTAAACAGTTTACATTTTTGCAGTTTTCGGTTTTTGCAGTTGTATTATCATTGCATTTACTTTAAGATGATTAACAAAATGAAAAGCTAGTAATTTAATAAAGCATTCAAAAGCCTACAGGGTTGTTTTAATGCCTAATTGTGCCCTCTACATAATCTCGGAATTGTAATTACTAAAGATTAGTAAAGAAAATAGCTGTAAATATAAATGTTTAATTCAGTATGCTTGTGTACTCCACAGGTAAAATCCTCAGCGATGACTCGCCGATCAAGGAATACAAAATCGATGATAAGAGTTTTGTCGTCGTCATGGTGACGAAGGTAGGGATCGACCGTTTTCGATTTCTAAACAAGTTTTATTTTTCTTAATTTTATATTGTAGACACTTTGTTCGGATGCAACTGTACTCATGGACAACACTTGATTAACCGCCCTTTATTAACAAGCCTACTGAGCACAATCTACTGATCATGGGTTGGTCATGGATTGAAAATATTACAATTATTTAGTTTGAAGTATTTGGTTCATTACCTGATACTAGTTTCATAGGACGGAGCAGAAACAAGTAGCCGTTCATAACCACATTTACCTTTTATTGAAACCTAACCTGAGTCAAAGTAAACCTTGAAGCAAAAGAACCTTTACAGAATGTTTTTGTCCACCCGGACCCCCAGCCTAAAGCAGCCCCATCGGCCGTGGATCCCCCGGCCGCCCCGGTGCCCTCGGCGCCAGCCCCAGGGGAGACGCCATCTGCGGCCGGCCCTGCAGAGCAGGCCCCCCCAGCAGAGAAGCCTGCAGCAGAAGAGGCCGCCGCCCCGGCGACGGTGGAGCCATCTGCCACTTCCAACAGGTAGGATTATGGATGGATCAGGTTCCTTAATTACTTGGTTTCTCTAAAGTGCACTCAGACAAAAAATGTGGTTTGTTTGGAAAATGTGTTAATGTAGAACCAACCATACCTTACTGGATGTTCCACTCTTTGTCTTGTAGAACCAGTGAGGCTGCTACGGACACAAATCTATTTGATGAAGCGATTTCAGCACTGGGTACGCGTGAAGTGTTTTGGCGCAGATCATATAGAATGCACTGTGTGATGTAGTGTACAGTGCGGTGCAGTCAGTGGTGTCACAAATAAAACGCATGACGATTATGTTTCTTAGTAGTCAAATATAGTTGTTGTAGCAGACAAAGTGCTTACCTTAGGTGCTATAGAAAGTCCATGATAAAATGTAAAACGTTTAGTATTGGTCAATTTGTGCTGAGATCTCTAAAGGGAAATATTTTTTTCAAATGCCATGTTAAAAGTTACACGTCTAGACAAAAAAAATTATATTTGCATCCCTTTGAGTCAAACTTAGATGAGATGCGCTTATGACCACGTGTGCGTGTTGACCATGCTGTCCTCTCCTCGGCTCCCCTCCAGTGACGGGTCAGTCGTACGACTCCATAGTGACTGAGATGATGATGATGGGCTTCGAGAGGGAGCAGGTGGTGGACGCGCTCAGGGCCAGCTTCAACAACCCGGACCGGGCCATGGAGTATCTGCTCACGGTGAGACCCTCAGCTACTGCGGCCAAAAACACATTCAGATATCTATTTAATATAATACAGCCAAACACACACTACAATCAAATGTTTGTAATTGATATGCATAGATGCTTGAGGTGGGATGGATAGTCTGGTGGTTGTGTTGCTGTGTTTAACTCCTAGCCAAAAAGGTTCGAAGCCCAAAGTCTACATTCTACCTGTCGGTATCCTTGGGGAAGAGGCCAGCTCTGTCTTTTCCTGAATATCATGTCTCTGAATTCACTGCAGGGTTATTTGGCTGAAGGCTCCACAAAATGATCCACTTAAAAATAATTTGTTTGAAATATGTATTTATTTAATATTTGTTTTACCGTCCTCTGCACAGCATTAGTAATACAACTGTCACCGAAAAAAAATCTGAAAAAATGAACACATTGTATTATTCCAGGCATCATTTGGTCACGGTTAAAAAGAAAAACCATCTGTAGTCCTTGGATGAGTACCAAACAATCCAGGTGTCACACAACCTCTGACCTAGGGAAACATGTTGAGTGACATGCGCGGACCTTTCCAAAAAGGTCAACGAACGCCCGTTCAGTCAGTCACTCAGTGCTGTAGGGCTGACCCACTTGGCGCCGGTTCATGACCATGTATGGCTCCCCTGCTCGCTGGTTTCCAGGGCATCCCGGCCCGGGAGGAGGGAGATGCCGTTCCAGCGGTCCCTCCTATTGGTGCAGCTCCAGCCCCGGTGGCTCCAGCCGCTGTCAGCAGCCCTTCCAATCCTGGCCCCACACCAAGCCCCGCAGCTGGTCAGTGTCCGCCGGCCCAGAGCACCGCCTCACCACAGCGCTGTGGAGCCCATACTCTCCGTGTCCGCCCGCTTTGGTTTAACGGGGTCCTGTTGCAACACCACGGCGCTCTTGATTAGCCAGATAGATTGGGTTGTGATGTTAAATGTGCCCTGCAGCGACCTCACAAGGGGAAGTGTCCACCCTGAATGCCCTGTAGTGACATCACAAGGGGGAATGTCCACACAGAATTAGCTATAGTGACATCACAAATGAGTTCCCACCCCGACTGCCCTATAGTGATATCACAAGTGGGAGTGTCCACCCAGAGTGTCATCACAAATGGGAGTGCCCACCCAGACTGCCCTATAGTGACATCACAAGTGGGAGTGTCCAACCTTAATGTCCTGTAGTGACATCACAAGTGGGAGTGTCCACACAGACTGCGCTATAGTGACATCACAAGTGGGAGTGTCCACACAGTCTGCCCTATAGTGATCTCACAAGTGGAAGCGTCCACACAGTCTGCCCTATAGTGACATAACAAGTGATAGTGGTCCTGCCTGACTGGTGGATGGATCAGTCCATAAGTTGGTTCCTTCGCTGGTTCTGCTGGTGGGTTGATCTGTAGTGTCTTTCTATGTGGACACTCACACTTGTGACGTTACTGGGGAACATTTTTAAATATCTTTTAATGGCTAATCAACAACTGACCTTGTGGTAAAATAGGGCTCCTTTTACACTTCCTTATCCATACCTTACCGCGCTATATTTGTTTTGCATAGCTCCGGCCAACCCCCTGAGCTTCCTCAGAAACCAGCCACAGTTCCACACGATGAGGGAGCTGATCCAGCAGAACGCCTCCCTGCTGCCCGCGCTGCTGCAGGAGATCGGCCGGGAGAACCCCGAGCTGCTGCAGGTACCCTCGGATAACAAAGCCAGGCGTCCCGGGAACGGGTGTCGTTCCAAGAACTCTAAATGTTGAAGCGATAACACAACTGATACGGGAAGGGTGTTTATTCAGTCCATCCCCTCTGTGAATCTCTGTGTTAGGCTGTGTTGGATGGAAATTGGTTGTCTTTGGTTCTATTGTGGTGGAGCGTTTGAGGTGAAATGGCTTTTGGGCTTTAATATCGTTCAAAATGTAAACACACATAATGCGTGCATTTGTATTGCGTCTTCGTCCATTTCCTGTCACAGCCACACACAGTAAATGTGCTCGATCTGAATCTAATCCGAATGACGTCTATATTTTGTCCCCTTGTTAAAATAAGGAAATAAGTAACCATCAGGAGCAGTTTATACAAATGCTAAACGAGCCGGTGACGGGTGAAGTAGCATCAGCTGGAGGAGGTGGAGGAGGAGGAGGTGGTGGAGGTGGTGGAGGAGGAGTGCTGCCCTCCAACCCGTCTGGAGGAAACTACATCCAGATCACACCGCTGGAGAAGGAGGCCATCGAGAGGGTGAGGAAGATCATCACAAAATAATGTGAAATAATTTGAACTATAGAGAGAGCTAACGTTAGAGAGCTAACGTTATGCTTTGTACATATTTATAATTCGAAATTCGTCCCAGCCTTTATACCGTAGATACTCAAGGGTCTATAGCATATAACCGCCTTGTCTGATTACAGTTGAATACATTTTTCACAATTTACCGGCTCTCGTTTTGAAGACCAAATCACCGCGCCATTGGTTTCAATGGGAATCGCGACGGTCTATACTTTCAACATAAAGAGAACATATTTATCATTTGAAATTCGTCCCATCCTTTATACCACAGATACTATAGGGTCTATAGCATATAACCGCGGTTTCTGATTACAGTTTAATGCATTTTTTCACAATTTACCAGCTCTCGTTTTGAAGGCTGAACAGACAATTTGACTGGAACTACTTAGCATATAGTTGCTTTTTTGCGTTTAAGATATTAAGTGATTTCTTGTCGATGATCCATGGCTGCCTTTGTGAATGTCGGCACACATCGAATCGTTCATACCACCCACTGATTATTCGACCATGAATAATTTGAGTTATTCACATCCCTAGTTTAAAGGGGACATATTATACCACCAGGTGTGAGTGTGATTAACCTTACAAGCCATTTCGAAAATCTGCCCCATATGACATCACAAGTGGGCGTGCCCACCTAGATCTGTGCTGGATAGATGAGCAACGTTTACTTCAGTCAACTGGGTAGGCTGGTAGACTGATCTATCCAGCACAGATCTAGGTGGACACGCCCACTAGTGATGTCATGTTGGGCAGATTTTCGAAACGGCTTGAAAGGCCAATCACACTCGCCTGGTGGTAAAGTATGTCCTCTTTAAAGCCTCTATTCATTTTAACGTTTTTGTATTATCGATACACACATCAATGGATTTTTTATTTGTAAAATGTTCCCCAGCAACAGTAGCGTGCGGTGCCCCTTCATTTCGGTGGGGCAGAAACTACTGGCGAATGACCACACCCACAATTTATATATATTTTTAACATGCATATTTTGAGCTACATTAAGACATGTTAACTAAGCTAATTGTGAGTAAGAATTAAAAATAAACTAATAACCTAATGTAACTGCACGCTTTTGAAGTGCCATCCGCAACACTTCAGCCCGTCATATGATGTCGGGCTAATTAGAATAGCCTATGTGCAATGGAAACACCAACTCTGCAAACGACAAATTCGACATTATAGGGAAGTTATTTCTTCCATTTTCTATTTTAACAATCTAACAACAATTTAACAACAGGCTTAGCGAGTGCATTGCAAATACATGAAAAGTAGAAATACAAGTCATCAATCAAGCAGATCTTCAATTTGGAACTTGGCCCGACGATGTTTGCAAATCTCTCAATAACACTTTTGATATCAGGTATTTCTCAATAACAGCTGTTTAAATCAGGTATGAAATCAGGTATACAATTTTAATACCTGCTGGAATAAATAAATAAATAGGCTTCAATGCCGAAAGAACAGTCCTAGAATATGACCATGGGGCAGACTACTTTACGACCATATGGGCGTCTTATAGCGCGGATTGCAATTCTTATTGCAGCCTGCAGGGTTATGCGAGAAACCTACGGAGGGACGCGGTCGTTGAGCTCCCCTGCCCCACATTGCATGACGCGTTAAACTCGACTAGAATCGCCACCATCAATTTGATATCAACAGACCAAAAAGAGCAGGGTTAGCAATGATTTACTGAGGAACTATTTTTTTTGGGAGCATGCTTTTGCAGGGAGTTCGCCGCCCCACCTGCCCATATGGACGGCACGCGCCTGCCCAGCAATTCTGGCTGTCATTCCGTCTTCATATTTAACAAAGAGGATTTCTAGTTTCACTGCAACACTGTCCCCAGTTCTCCATACATATGAAGCCCATTTTGGGCTGGACACCGTTTGATTGCATGGTTGTACCATGAAGAGTCCAGGGTGTTGGAAGGAACACATTCATAACCAGAACTAGATGGGGTGCCTGATTAGGCGGATATAAAATTGGTCGATGAGTCATGGGATTCAAATAAAAAATGAGGAAACCACTGAAAGTGTTGCAAAATGAAGAAGTTGACTCTTGCCGGTTGGCTTGTGGAGTTGTCTGTCTCGCCCGTCTGTGATGTGACATTTGTCTTGGTCTTCCTGTTTCCAGCTAAAAGCCCTCGGGTTTCCAGAAGGACTCGTCATTCAGGCCTACTTTGCTTGTGAGAAGAATGAAAACCTGGCTGCCAACTTCCTTTTACAACAGAACTTTGGAGATGATTGAGACATTTTTTTAACTTTTTTTTGTTAATCTGTTCTTTGTTGATTAGTTATTATGTCATGATATGCGTAATTGATGAGTAAAGGGCCTTCCACATTTTATACAGCTTTTACTGAAAAAGATTACTTGTTTTTCCTCTTTTCCTTTTTAGGACCACTGGATTATTTCAAACTGTTCAGTTAAAAATGTTAGGAATGAAGTAAAATCACTTTGGTGCATCACAAATACTTTGTTGTTGCTTTCTTCTGCAAGATAGTGGGATCTTGATGAACTGAATGAATCCATACGTTGTCTTAGCTGAATTTCCTCTACTCTATTTCCTCGAAATACACCAACATTAAGTAATAGTCATTGATCATTCAGGTTAATATCGATTTTTAGCTTTGTCATAACTGGTGGTTAACTGCTGATATCGAGTGTGTTATGTTTGAATCATTTATTGGACCATCTGACATGGAATCCGCAGTCTGAATACACAATTAAAATTGAGAACTGTTTGCAAAGGATGGCCCTTAAGGGTTATGGGTTTAAATATACTAACCCTAATTCTATTTACTTAGTAGTAAACTGACAAAGACAATACTGTGTGAAGTGCATTGCAAACTACACTAATACGGCTATGCAAATGTTCAACATGAACAGTCTTATTTGGTTTGTAAATGTAAGTGTAGAACATGTAGATCTGTAAATTTAGAACACGTCTACTTCTTCAGTCGCTCATTCTGCGGTTGCTAATATAGCTGATGAAGGTTACACATCGTATTTATCATTTTGTGACACCTCTGTCCGAAAGACGACATACACATATATACCTTCAGGGGGCAGTATACACCAAAACTCAAGATAGTTGGCCTACCACAACGTCACACTTATCAGTACATAAACACATAGTTGTAATATAAAAAAAATACAGTAGCATATTTCACAAACAGCATTTGAGTTTTTGGAATACCATCTTTTAAAAGACAACACCACTAGAGCACTTCACATTGTAACATGAAATTTTGACCTAATGTTGGCCTATTACACTTCGTAGGCCTATTTGTTACGAGGAGGGATGTGTAGACAGGGAACGAAATTGTTAACTACTTCTTTACCTTGCATCTTATCAGATGTAATTAAGCAGCCCGTCAAGTAACATGTTAGTAGAAAAACCCTCCACACCATTTTTGGGTTGATCAAAACCTCATATAAAAAAAAAACGTAGAACGTTTAGGATTATATTCTTCAGCTGTTCAATGTGTGTAGCTGATCGCACAAGATACAATGCTGACTCTGAGAAAGATACGGTGTCACAGCTGAATGTCATCCAGTAGCTTGGTTTCCCTGCCCATTCTTCCAGCCGGCAGGTGAAAGGGAGCACAATGGAAAGTGGACATTGTAGAGGTATTTTTTGACCATCCTTTTAGCTGGGAACATTGTGCGAGATTGCCTGAGGCGCAAACTCTTTATTATCCAGGGTAGATATTGTGTGTCGCATCCATCGCCTTTTGTTGTCATTTAAAAGGCGCTCATCCACTCCCCGAGTCCGACCCTATAGTTTTGGGATGAAAAGAGTTTAACCTATAATGTTCTCAGCAGGAGAAACAAATTGTGTGAATTAAACCAGTAAACATCTACCCAGAACCCGAGTCCTCCTTTTGGAATAAAAGTTTAACAGATTGGAAAATAAAGTAGTCCGGTCAAATACGTTTTTATTATAATGTAAAATACATAAAATACAAAACGTTAAGAAAGCATTTTTCTATTTACAAATGTACAAAAAGAAATAAGGATTATATTATATTTTGGCTTTAAACAAAACAAATATTTTGTTCAGAGTTACACATTTAATACAAAAATATGATTGGTGTGTCTCCTATAAATTATTGCACGGTGCAGCTGCAGTGCATTGAAGATTGCCGTCACCATTGAAGGAGGGTTTTCACCTGATAAGATAGTCTGACTGTAGAGCTCCAAAAGGACACTCAGACATATGGCACTGTCCTATTCTCTTTAGGTCTTTCTCATTCTCATGCTGTTGCTCTGTTTGTTGTCTTTCTTGGTCCCTGGTACCATTCCCGTAAATCCGTTCTTTTCGAGCCCAAAACCTGCCTGTAACATAAATTAGAATTGTACCTGAATTGGATGGCATCGCAGGTGAAATTTCTCTATAAATATCGATTGTTTGTAATAGTTTGTAAAGAAACGTTGTGTCATTACTGAGAGACGGCTGGCAGGGGTTTGTGGTCTCGCTATGGCTTTTGGATAGCTGTGTCTGCCCGACAACGATATCCTTTCTCCAGGTCACAAGTGCTTCTTGGCACTCGGTTATCCAAGTTTGTGGTTGTTCTGCTTTAAGTGAGACAAATTCCAGTTTTGGTCCCTTGAGAGTTGAGTTGAGCCGGCCCTGATCGAGAGAGCGGACATGTTGGAATCACCTGTCCCAGCGGCACAAGGACAGGCCTAGTCCTTTCCCGGAGAATGATTCCTGCTATTATTTTCTTTTTAATAAGCAGCTATCAACAAACAGTGTGTCTTGTGATGATTCCCAGCATTGCTTGAAGGCAAAGAATGGTTTTCAAAATATGAACTTTGGCATTTTTTCAGTGTGGGAAGGGGGGAGGGGTTATATTTTTGGATTTTGTTTAGTTCTTTTTGGCGTTTGCCTTCCTCCACCACCATCACCATCACCACCTGCACCCCCCCCTCCCCCCATCACCCCATTATCATCATCCTCCGGGTCCATCCCCTTCCAGATCGCCCCCCTCAAAGGTGTCTCTTCATGTGCAGGGCCAGGTGGTCCGACCGAGAGAAGGCGCGGTCGCACTTCTGACACTGGAAGGGTCTGTGGCCCGTGTGCTTCCGGTAGTGACGTGTGAGCTCGTCCGAGCGGGCGAACTTCCAGCCACATCCCTCCCAGTCACAATGGTAAGGCTTCTCCCCTGTACGCACGCACACACACACACACACACACACACACACACACACACACACACACACACACACACACACACACACACACACACACACACACACACACACACACATACAAACACACACAGGGAGGAGACAGAAAAAGGCACAGTAAGTTAGCCGTTTGGACTAGCCTGATAATCGTCCAGAAACTTCACGAAGTTCAAACTTTGTGGACTTTGAAGCAATCACAAAGTGGGTAACGAGGCACCATGTGACATTGCTGTCACGTCACATGCGGAATCGTTTGTGACGTGGAATCGTTGAGCAGATCCATGGACATTTAAAAACACGGAATGAGAACTTTGCACTACTGGAGTCATCGTTCTGGTTCCTATGCTGCGCTGATTATCACTCAAGCAACCGACACCAGAACATGAACCGAGTAACATGTCCAAAAAGGTTGGTGGAGATTCAGGGGAGGAACCAAGCAACATTTGGCCCTCAGCAGGTGAAAAGCAAGTCAAAGTCCAACTAAACGTGTGTTATGTATAATAATATATATAATATAATAATATAATAGTAATAATGTAATAAATCATGAGGAGATCCGAACCAACATAACTTTTTCATTATAAATTGTCTATAACAGAACTAATTATAATTCATAATATATTATATGAATATGTTAACAATATGAAGCGTAATAACAATAACATCCAAAATGTGTAATAACAATACTTGTAGATATAGGTATGGCTCATAAGGTCACCTGTGTGTGTGCGGTGGTGTGCCTTCAGATGGGAGCTCTTGGTGTAGGTCTTGCCACAGCCCACGTAGTCACAGGTGTGCGTGGCGATCCGCTTCCTTGGCCAGGAGCGCCGTCCACGCTTTGGCTTGGTCTCCTCTTGTACCCGTTCCCCCGTGGAGATCAGGTGGGGCTCTGCAGGGGGTCAAAGGTCACAGGCCACCATCACCTCACAGCACCAGTCGTTCGCCTGGCCTTGTTCTAAACCCGTGACCCAATCGACGAGGGTCTCAAGAGTGAAGATATTCTCAGCTTTGTTTTTGATCAGAACGCAAAGTCATTATAACACGTTAACAGCATGAGTATGGATGTGTGCTGTTGATCTCGGAAGAAGCACAATCGTTTACTGTAAACTAACATAACTGAGGTCTTGAGGTGTCAACAGGGCACGTATGCTTTCTTCAGGACAATCTTTATGTAAAGGATTTCTATGTAAAGAGACGAAAAAAACCCAAAAACATGATTATCTTGATTGGTGGTTTGACGTTTTAAGGCTACCTATATATATATAACACAGAATCACTGTATTATACATATTTTTTTTATTCCCCACAAAAACATCTGAGAGCAGATTATCAGAAAAGAACCAGGGAGTATAAGGCAGTAGCTTTCTCTATTTCATAAAAAACCTGCTTGTTAAGGTAATACGTGTTCAAAAAGCCCAGAAGACCAAGTTAACTAAATGAGTAAGTAAATTCAATTTGCTTGAATTTCATTTTTAGCTTCGAGGGTCAACACGTTTATACAAGGAAACCTGCAATCGGTTTTCATTTCCAGCACCTGATTAAAACGAAATGCGTTCGAGGGTATGACGGCTAGGTTACCATTTTGTCTCTTAATAAAGTGAAAGAAATGCCGATACATTCACTCACCACGGGGCTGGGGGTTAACAGACAGGTACTGACCTTGGTAGTGCATGGACAGCTGTGGGAAGGGGGAAGGGTAGCCCTGGGGAGGGGAGCTGTGGTGGAAGCCCTGTGCGTGCTGGGCCAGTGGGGTGTGGTGGTGCTGGTGCTGCTGGTGCTGGTGGTGGTGATGACCCAGGACCTGGTGGTCCGGGGAGGTGGAGGACAGTCTGCTGCCGGCCGTGCCCGCCAGGCGCCCGCCCCCGTGGGGGAAGCAGCGCGTGGGGTCCCCCCTGCCCTGGGAGCCCACCCGGGTCATCTGGAGGTCCAGGGGCTGGGCGATGGTGCAGTCGCCGAGGTTCTCCTGCTTTATCCGGTGGCACGGGAACGGCAGCGCCGAAGCCGACGAAGACGACGAAGGCGACGGCGAGGAGGTGGCGGAGGAGGATAAGGGCTCCGACGCGACGCTCACGCGGGCTTTGCTCACGTTCACGTTCACGCCCTGGCAGTAGTCGCCCATGTCCATGGTGGTCTTCACCACAAACTTGCCGTGGACGCTGGCGCCGCCGGCGGCGGAGGCGTTGGCGCCGGGGGCGGGGTGGTGGAGGTAGGCGGGGTCCAGCTCGGGCCTCATGAGCTCCGCCACGAAGCCCCCGGACGGGGACACGTCGCTGAGGTCCGGCAGGGTGTAGAGGAGCTCACCGGCGGGGCCTTGGGGAGAGGGGAGAGGGTAGGAGGAGGAGTAGGAGGCGGGGGACGGGGACAGGGGCGAGGTCTGGGCCAGGCCGCACGCCATCGCCGCCTCCTGCTGCTGTTGCTGCTGCTGCTGCTGCTGCTGCTGTATGAGCAGGGAGTTGGACAGGATGAAGTCGTAGTCCAGTAAGTCCAGGTCTGGTTCTGAGTCTTTCTTGGCCATGCTACAGTGAGCGGCGGCGGCCGAGGTGTGGTCCAGGCCGGAGGAACTGCTTCCTGTCGGAGCTCTCTTAAGGTGGGACAACTCCTCCTTCCATCGCTAGAAGGAATTGTTGGGAAAACGCTTAATCGACAAATTCCCGATGTGTCGCAGGATACATGCTGCCATTTTACTAACTATCTAGTAACTGTTAACTTATATATATGTATGCATATTACATTAAGATAAAGTTGGAAACCTTACTAGGCACACACACACCATGATTGACATTTAAAAGTTGGTAAACTGCTGGTAGAATAAGCCTCTAGCAGTACAGTAGCCTATACCTTTGAGGCATTCTTCTATATTTGTATACGTTTTACCCAGTAAGTTTATTTCTCACAGATGGGTTTGATGCCAGAGCGACAATAATGATGATTTGGAGTGAGTTTTAGTAAGTTGAATAGCTTGCCCATGTTATATAGATAGGCTTACATAAAACTATAGGTAGCCTACTCCATAATACTGACTATTGTTAACTTGGTTGCAATAGTAAAACCGAAAACACTTATATATCCCTTGTCCAATGAAGATAGTACTGTGCTCTGTAAAAAGGTATTAGAATAAGAGCAAGCCTTCGTGTAAAAAACAAATAACATTCAAAGTGTTTTATTTATATGAAAATACTACGTGTCTTATTCAGTC
>NC_044066.1:8384063-8416563 GCF_902167405.1 Gadus morhua | reverse complement strand
TTTTATTTACATGTTTTTATGAAGGATAATTCCAAGTTACAAAAGTGGGAATTATTGTGAAATCAAAAAGCTGACATTGTCAGAATATTGCAGGTAAAATACATGAAGACCATGAAAGGCATGGTGACAGAACTGGAAGGTTGTTGTGGAGGAAGTGGTTGTCTGGTACAAGATCCGCAATCCTATTAAGTTGTGCTTTTCCTTAACTCTGAATCACGCTGTTTTGAATAATGTTTATATGCGATTGACCAAATTCAATTTCTTGAAAACGATATGCTGTGGAAACTTCAATTTACGTGCAAAGAACTCTGAGCGTGGATCGACCTTGCTAGAGGGTTCTGAAGAACAATACTTGACAGACTTAATCTCCAGTCTGACGTTTAATTGACATCATGCTGGGTTTAATTGAGAAGGGGGACGCGGTAACTAAAACCAGATGGGCCACCAGCTCATGAACTAATGTTCTCCCCCCTCCCCCCCTCCCCCCTCCCCTTCTCCCCCTCCCCTCTTTCCCTCTCTCCTTCTCCCTCTTTCTCCCTCTCTCACTTTCTCCCTCTCCCTCGCTCTCTCTCTCTCTCTCTCTCTCTCTCTCTCTCTCTCTCTCTCTCTCTCTCTCTCTCTTTCTCTCTCTCTCTCTCTCTCTCTTTCTCTCTTTCTCTCACTCTCTCACTCTCTCTCTCCCTTTTTACTTCACTCGCTTCTCTCCCGACTGTTTTTCTCTCTCTCTGTCTCTTTCCCCCTGTTCTTTCTTTTCTCTCTCTGTCTCCATTCTCAAATTGTCTCCCCCCCTCTCTTTCTCTCCCACCCTCTCTCACCCTGTCTGTCCCCCTCTCCCTCTCGCTCCCCCCCACCCCCCTCTCTCTGCCCCTTCCTCCCTCTCAATGTCCCTCTTTACCTCCCCAGTCTCTTTTTCTCTCTCATTTCCTCCCTCCTCCTCTCTCCTCAGCGTCACCGTCTCTCTCTCCCGCTCTGGGAACATAAAATAACCTGACACATCATCTAATTTAGAAGAATGACAAAGAAACAATGATGAAGTAGGCCAGCGTCGCGCTGTCTCGTCTGTCTCACTGCTGATATTGCAGCTCTGCTTTGGGTTTTGACCTCTGGTTTATCATCTCAGGTGAATACAACGTCCAGAGAACCATAAAATCCCATCGAATATCATAGCATCGTAACACAAACACCCACGCACGCATGCATTCACACGCTCGCACGCAGGAACTCACACAAACACACACACACAGACATTCCTTAAGACGCATGGAGTAGAATATTTACTTAAAAGATAACTAAATAAGTGGGATGGCAAGTATTTTCTTTAAAACCCTAGATGGGACCAAACCATTCTTTTTCCACATCAGCGAAAAACTGTCCCCATTGGTGGATGTTTTTCCAAAAATAATAATAAATACATCACATACACTTCTTCTTTCATATAAACTGTGATCAACAGGGGATTCCAAAGACAATCACGCTGTAATCAGATACAGAAATCACTGATAAGTACTCGAGGATAAGATTGGGACTTGGCTAAACATTACACGTGAATAATCATAAACATAACGAAAACGTGCTTGTCATTAACATTTGGCGTCTGCTGTTTTATTGGCCTAGGTTTATTAGTTATACTTGAAAAAACAACATTAAATAGAGAAAATGATGTGTCAGTAATTATGCACAGATCCGAAAAAGCTGCTCTAATTAGGCACAAAAATGAGTTTAATCAGGACAAGTATTCGCAAACCAAGACATATTGAACAGCTGCGTTAGAAAGGAGATGGGCATTTAAAACGCCAGTGGGTACTAATATCCCATACTTTTTCTCTAAGGTCTTACTTTCCTGACAAAAGAACCCACATCACATGTACAGTCATCTTTGAGAGTTCTGAAGTCCTAACTCGAGTTTTTCACAAAATAATATGTAGTTTGACCAAAGTTACATAAAGGGTTGATAATGTTTGTCGTAATGTAAAAGCCCCTTGACATTTTGTAATGACTATGTGTCTCCCGCTGAAGTTGTGTTTATTAGTTTGGTAACAAGGTCAACATGCAAAATAAATAAAGAGATGGAGGGAAATCGAGGAAAAAATAGGCGGAAAAAAAGTGGAAAAAGTGGAACAATCTGGAAAGCTAGAAATCCAGGGCATTGTTCTTTACTTTTCATCAAATCCTGAATACTGAATACATTCAAAATTCTGCGCCTAAATCATCGAATTTTACTTTTCAATGAGAAGGGTGAAAGAACAGGGGTCAGAGGTCGCGGTATTTGGCATGCACACAGAACCCTCAAGGTGTCCAAAAAGTGTGCATCTCTGTCGCACCTATTGTAAGTCGTACTTAGTTATAGTACTTAGTTGTGTAGCATCTTATCCTGGCTATCATTGTATTGTCACGATCCTACTGTTGGGTAAGGTTAAGCTGGTTGGTAACTGGTGGTCATGGTAACGGTGGGAGTGGCTGCCTTGATTGGTTGATTGGGGTCACCTGGGGGATCCAAGATGGTGGATATACACAGCATGGTGGCCAGTGGTTACAGCGCGGCAGGATAAGACTTTGTAAAGCCATTCACCCAGAAGCCAGCACACACCAGAGCTAAGGAGTCCAACGGGGGAACGTGACCGCCCCATCACCGTCTTTGTTTGTCAAGTGTTTGTCTAAACATGTAAACCATAACTGAACGAGACAGCTGCCGTTCACCACAACGCTTGGGCTATCTCCATAGCAAGAGAGAGAAGGACCAGCGCTCACCAGGAACCCAGGTGAGTCACTACACACGTGCCCCGGAAGCTAGTTGCCCACCAGCCGTGGTTATACTACGTATGTGTCTCGACTCCTGCCTAGACAGAGAGCCGGTTTTCCCTAGATACCAGCGGGGTCGTGACAGTATGTAAGGGGAAAGGGTTAACGTAGCGATTGTAAGTGCTTGCCCTTGGTTCTATGAACATCCTTACTGTACCAACAGCGATATATTGTTTCCCTTCTTATGACAAATGTACTTATTGTAAGTCGCTTGGAAAAAAAGGTGTCTGCTGAATGCCCTAAATGTAAATGAACCACTTCAAGCCACAGGCACTATGACATTCGGTCAAACAGCCGGCCCCACCGGCCCCGTTTGGCAGAACATTTAGAAATTTGGAGTACAGTCCTCATTGGACATACTGAACAAACTTGCCTCTTGGACCCACAAGATCCATCAGGGCAAACCCTGGGACACAGAGAGGATGTGATGGGGCATATTGAGCTGTCGCAAAATGCCTTTGTGTAATGTCACTGAAGAGATAAGCCAAGTAGAAGCCAAAGAGTGTGCGCACACACATGCATAATGTAAGCACACACAAAGCGTTCAGAGGACATCATTTTGCTATTAAAGAAAGTGCCTACGCACACTAAAGTGAATAATAACTCTTATACAGTCAAGCTTTATTTTTGCTATCTAGGTTAAATATATCCGGAGGCTCATTACTCTGCCATGCAAACAAGGCAAAGGAGCTGGCTTCCATGTCAAAGTTTCTACCTGCTGTGACACAGAAGGCGGACTGAGGAGCGAAGAATCCTTTAAGATGCAGTCCTCTTGTCAAAAACAAGACCACCAACTCTGTGTTCTTGCCAAGGGGTTATAAAATGGAGAAAATGTTCACAGAATACAGGGATACGAGCCATTGTAACGAGAAATATGTATCGAGAAATATGTGGAGAAAATATAAATGGCGGCATCTCAGGTCTTAAAGATGACTCACCTGTGCAATGCTGTGTTAGAATAGGAAAATAAAAAACACATTACACCCCAATTCTTACTTTATTTGTATTGCCAAGATGAAAACCCCGGCCAATTCACTACAGTTCCATTGTAAAATACTTTCCCTGCATTCTGTTACAGAGAATGTCAATGGTGTCAATTGCTGTCCAACTGGTTTTCTGCCCTCATTATTATTTTAATACTGGCAACAAACCTTGCAGAGAGAGAGAGAGACAGAGAGATAGAGAGAGAGAGTAAGAGGGAAAGAGAGAGAGGGAGAGTCAGAGAGTGAGAGAGACCGACAGAGAGACGGAGAGAAATAGAGAGAGAGGTGTAGAGAGAGGACCATCCTCTCCCTATGACTCATACTCTGATGTGTGCGTAGGCAGCCGCTTCAAGTGCTGTCCTCGTCTTCATCATCGTCATCACAATCACAATCCCTGTTACTCCCTGTTCACGGCTACGGAACAAACAACAACCAAACCCAACTAACAAGATACTGATGGAAGAAGGGAAACACGGAGAACAATGAGACAGAAGAGGGCCGAAGACTGAATCCAAAGTCCTCCATTACCTCCGAGAGCTTCCATTCACCTCTGGGAACAGAGCTTGATTTTCAATCATAAAAATAATTGTATAATTATTTTATAAGTATAATTATAATTATTATTATAAAAATATGCTCGGTGAACGGTGCAAGAGACTTAATTGGCCTGAGTCAGGGTTTCCAACACGCACAGCGTCTAAACACTGCGTCAGACACCATTAACAGAAATAAGATATAGGGGTGTAAATATTCACTTGATGATAATACACACGTTGGTCTGGTGTACACACCCTACAACCTCAAATAGTGGAGTGGAGTTTTATCGCACTAACTAAACACAGGCACACACACACACACGCACGCACGCACGCACACGCACACGCACAAACACACACATTAACTCATTAACATCCGTTCTGTTGTGAAAGGCCTTTTTCAGTTTACTTTGTCTGTCTCAGAGCTTCAAACATTTTATGGCTTTTTCAGATCATCATAAGGGCAACAGCATTACGCTGTTGATATGTGTCTTGGCGTTTGTGATCATGCAATGTTAACGCTGAGGAGATGGAACTTAAGAATACCTTATTATTCAAAGCCATCTTCTTGTCAATTTGAGACATTCAGAAATAGAGTTAGCGTTGAGTTCTTTGAGGTCGTCATTCACAACTTAGAGTCTGTGGGACGAATGGACCCCTTCATCTCAAGTGACCTCCTCCATAGTTTAGTGTAGCCGGGGTCATGAGACTTCAGTTATCGGCCTGAACACACCTAGGTGTTGTCGCCAACCGGATGTTAATCTACATTTCCACACACCAGTGGATCTCCATTCCGGTCATTTTTTCCTTGTGAAACATCAGCGTTCCGACGGATACACAATTGGAAAGGGTTGGGCTGCGGAATACAAACTCGTAGCCCTCCGTTCTGAATGGCTCCCTGCTAAAGCTCAGCCCCACCGGTGGGTCTGCTCAGAGTGCTTCTCTGTGATTGGTTCAGCCTCTTTGGGTGAACTAGATAAATGCCCGGACTGTACTCTGGTCCAAGGGCCGTTTCTCCGAGACACGTAAGCGTGTATATATCGCCTGCTAATTTGGTGAAAGTAGGGTCATGTTCCGGTACAGAGACGACGGGACCATTAAAAGACCATTTCCTGCTGGTGTGGGGGTGCTGATGTTAAAATTGATAAGTGCCATGGACATAGTGGTTTCTGTTTTAATTTCAAGAGTAGAAATTGGGTATTTTTATTTGTATAGTCTATTTCAAGACATGGTTTGTTATCCCAGTGGATTTTCGTCTATCTTGCCATTCGGTCAAAGTAGTTCTCAACTCAGAACTTTCAGAACAAATTAAGATATCCCACTCTTTTTGTATTTTTATATTTTTTGTTAATTGTATTTTTCCTCATGTCTTATCGTTACATCCTGTCAATGTCAGCACATACCGAAATTTATGCGGTCTAAAAAATGATGTCTTTAGGGTTTCGGTTTTTAGTGTTTGAGGAGGTGTGAGTGTTTGTTCCACTGTGCTTTATACCACGTTCATTTAGGCCCCATTCATTCACGGCCTGTGACCACACCCACCCAGACACACGCCCACGCAGGAAAGGGGAGGACCCCGTGCATGACGGCATGAACCCCTGCCAAAGACAAGAAGCAGAAGATGAGAAACGCTCAGGCAATGTTGGTCACATGGTCCCACAATAACGACCTCATCTCTGCGTGCCTTTTAATCTAGCCGTTATGCAACATCCCCAATCCCCGCCAGGGGAGGGTCCAGTAAGGAAGCTCCCCGGACAGACTGATAGCCTTTTGGGGGGGCGTCCGAGTTGGTGGGGGTTGGATGGATGGACGGAGGCCTTGCCAGCACTCTAGCTCTGACTTCCTCTAGGAAGGAAGGAAAAGGAGAGCTGAGATAAGACTCCCGTCTGTTGACTCTGACCCCATGCCAGGGCCGTGAAGGCCTCAAGACGTAGCCCCTTTTGAATCCGCACCAGTTGAGCCAGTGGTGCGGACACACACACACACACACACACACACACACACACACACACACACACACACACACACACACACACACACACACACACACACACACACACACACACACACACACACACACACACACAGAGAGGGAGAGAAGGAGGGAGAGGAAGAGGAAGAGAGATGATATCCTGATCCATTTATAATATTTTATTGTATATAAATGTGTGATTTTCTTTGCATTTTTTTCTATGTTGTATCTTATTTTAGATTTGTGCTTTGACAATGTAAATGTATGTTTTCCATGCCAGTAAAGCCCTTTCAATCTTGATTGAATGAGAAAAAATGAAACCAAGTGAGAGAAAGAGAGAGAAAATGAGAGAGAGAGAGAGAGAGAGAGCGAGAGAGTGAGACAGATCATATCATAACCCCTTTGGAAAGCTGAACAATACAGGAATCCTTTAATAGGACTTGGGTTGAACCAAAGACAGGTTTTACCAGAGACAGGTTTAACCATAGAAAAGGTTAATCGTTTGCTGTGGTGGGTTAGTAGAATACCATGGAAACTAGGTTTTTGTGAAGGCACTGCAGCTGCTACTGTTTAGAGATATCTGTAGCACTCTCCTGAAGAGCTTCATAGTGCAGTGGAGAGGGTGTCCCAGACTGAAAGACTCTGGGTTCGATACCCCAATGTCCTCACCCATCTTCTGAGCATCCTTGAGTAAAATGCCCTACCTGCTTCTTAGAGGACAAAACCGGTCTGGGTGATCAAACCAACAAAGGGACCAAAGCATCTCTCCTGCTTTCAATAAATCATAATAAATATATAATTCGGCAAAATCAAATTGTTGCGCCAATTTCGCGTGACTGCGCCTGCCACGAATGTTAATAGCAACCCTGGTCTTTGTGATGATGATACATGTTGTAGGCAGAGTCAGTACAAGGAAGTCATTTTAACTCATTATATTGGTTACAGATGGTTTGATCCCAGATTGTTATTGTCCTTTAATAACATTTATCTGTATTTGCTGCAAGCATCGGCTAAATGATAAAAATAGAATGCAATACATTCCAACGATGGGTGTACGTGTATGTAGACATGAGTAGACCCATCGCACCTTCAAAATACATGAATCCACTCGTAAACAGACACGCACACACACACACACACACACACACACACGCACACACACCGCACACCTGAGTTTGACCCCGTGGCCTTCCGCCAGGTCCTCTCCTTGCCCTCATTCTTACAACATGTGATGCAGCACTTCAATGACGGTTGACAAAGACTCACTCCGCACCCCAATGTGGAAGAGAGACTCTGCCGAGCTTAGCCTGATCTGCTGCACAACCACTGCCAGAGGAAGCCAACCCACACCCACTTCTGGCCGCGGTTCAGCCACTGCAACGTTCACAAACCTCAACAGCTGCATGCGTGAAGATGTCTTTGTCCGTCCCATCCCTGTTCAGCTTAATCCTGCACGTTAATCCTGATGTGTGAACCCCAACTATTTAACACCTTGGCAACCATTAACACTCTGGCCTGATGCAGGATGTTTGATGTGACAGTTTGGCTGATAAGTGGCTTGTGTTGTTATACAAACCACTAATGTGAATGCGACGTGTCTTGGCATGGTGTATTGAAGCATGTTTATAGAATTTGAGCGAACAGCTATTGCTAAGGATGGAGGTTCAAATTATGTAAAAGCTAGCACATCATTGTTATATTTGAACATCCAATACAACTGGTTCTGATAACCTCAAGTCATGGAGTTCATATATATGCTAATGATATACAATTAAGTATATGCACACATGCTACTTTTGTTCTCCTCCTATTTACAGTGGGGTGTACAGTATTCTCTATAAGCATAAACAATCCTCAACCTTTCATGCAGCTCCCCCTCGGCTCGAGCATCCTCAATTGTATCACATTTGTTTTTGCTTTCTTACAGGCAACCAAAGCACAGGCTTTAGACATATAAATGAAGAATTACAAGTCCATAAACCAACCCTGAGGGTTTGTGAGGTTTGGATGACAACATCAAAATCCCCCAACTGCGTACTTTGGCAGTCTTCTGCTCTGGGTTTACCAGTGCAATCTTGAGATCTATGTTGTTTCTGTGTCTATGCTTTCTATTGTGTTCTACTCTGTTGTCTAATGAACTGTACTCGTCACACAGTTCATCCGGCATTGGCTCCATGCAACTTTTTGGCCTGGTTATATCACAGGGATTTGTAGTAATTTCTTCAGAGGAAATACCAGGAAAGGGAGTATCTGAAGAATGTCTTCCTCACCCTTCGTTCCCCCTAATTTGGTAACTAAATTGTTTTTAGCAGCATAACAGCATATCAGCTAGATCTCAACTTGTGATTTTGAGTCAAATAAAAATGTAATTCCTAGGGACAGTTTCAGTCATGGTTTAAATCAAAATAAACCCTGTGCCAAATCTGCACAAAACGAGTTCACGTTATACAATAAAATGCCGATGCCTATTAAGCAATTGATTATCAATGTCCTCCAAAACCAGCCAATCTAAGCATGCATTGCTAGGATTTCTTATTCTAAATCGTCTTTGACTTGCTAACACATTGCTATTCATTTATTTAACAGTCAAATCATTCTGGTGGTTAGACAAAAAAGTTTGGGCAATAAGTAAACACAGACTGGAGCCTGGGGAACAAGGAATATATAACATTGCGTTCATATTTTGCTACCACAGAGCTTTCAGAACAGATAGTGCCATGCGTGTTTTCCAATGGCTTTTCATTGTGAAACACAATGAGAGGAATCCAGTCCGTTGCAGACAATCATAAAACCATAAATCAACTTGATTGCTCACTTTTGTAAGCAAAAAAATCCAAAAGCCATCTTCCGCAAACAGAAGTTATAAGTGTCCCAAGATCAACACACATGACTGTCCATTGTTCTGCAGTTCTGTAAAGCGTTGTTGACGTGTTGTTCGTCTCTCTGACGCCTGTTCAACTTATAGCCTTGAAGATAGAGTCCCTTTAAGGTAAATTCCCCTTCAATGTGTACAATGTACCAGGTTCATTAAGAATTATGCACCTTATTAAACAACTGCACTGGCATCTTCAGATAGGTTTGAAACAGGTTTGTCTTTACCTGTGTCTACCTGTTTGCAGAAGAGCAAACACAGCTAGTGAAACTAATCATGACTAAATTGCTGGCGGCACAGCGACATCTTTTTTTAAATTCCTATGAACTCATTCTAGATTTGGTGTTTGACCAAACTAAATGTCCAACTCTCACACTTTCAGAAACAAGACACATGACAAAATATTTCCCAGAGTCTAGACATGGTCAATTGAAACTAAAGTGTTGTGACTTGAACCAATTATCCTGTTAAAATAACCACAGACCCCTGACCTATACACACAGACCCCTCCCCACCGATTCCCTCAGAATGGCCTAGTTTTCCTTGCCTGCACCTGTCTATGGCATCACAAGCTGATTGAATAAATACTGTTAGTGACAGGGGCTGCATGAGGCCTACCTGGGCTGTTGAGGCTGCACACTATTCACTAGGGACACACTAGTGACTATAATTGTAGCTAGGATGCAGGTGCATGTTGTTGGGTTTTCCATTTCAATGACCACATTCTTCTCCTCTTCATTCCAATAAACTGTGGGTGTGTTGGTGTAGTGACAACATGACCATTAGTGTCCTGATATAGGTTTTTATCTGTAACTTGACTGTATAGGAGTTAAGTGGTGTGTGTGTGTGTGTGTGTGTGTGTGTGTGTGTGTGTGTGTGTGTGTGTGTGTGTGTGTGTGTGTGTGTGTGTGTGTGTGTGTGTGTGTGTGTGTGTGTGTGTGTGTGTGTGTGTGTGTGTGTTTAGGTGCGTGTAGGTGGTGCAATGCACATCTTCATTGCAGATGACCAAAGTCCAACCAATAAGATTCAGGCTGATGACCCCAGACAAGGAGAGAGATAAAGAGAGAGAGAGAGAGAGAGAGAGAGAGAGAGAGAGAGAGAGAGAGAGAGAGAGAGAGAGAGAGAGAGAGAGAGAGAGAGAGAGAGAGAGAGAGAGAGAGAGAGAGAGAGAGAGAGAGAGAGAGAGAGAGAGTGTAACAGAGAGAGGAGGAAGGATTCTTGGAACAGTGAAGTGCACTTTAGAAAGAAGTTGACAACATGAGGTTTGACTTGTTGAGCAAAGGTGTGTGCAGGTGTGTATGTCGTGTCTGTGTGTGTGTGTGTGTGTGCAAGGAAGTTGTACTTTCTGCTTATTCACATGCTTGATGCTCAGTGAGTAAATTAAGTTTGACGGTATGCGAAACCATGCCAGGACATTGTGATCTAAGAGTACCACAACTAGATCATGTTATTCTATCAGGACATTGTGGCGGTTGCAGAAGCTAGGTCACTATTCCTCTGTGGTTTAAAACTGTAATATTTCCCCTAATATAGTGGCCACCTCACGCCTCAACACTGGTAGAATTATGATCCAGGAAGACACTGGAAGAATGATGACCTAGAACACAAGGAATCTTTGTATAGTCAATGTGGAGCTACTCAATTAATGAATAATACAGACGGTATTGATTTGTCCACTACACATATTTGTTTCCTGTCATTCTCCTTCCTCTTCCTCCTTCCCAATGTTTCTCTCTTCCACAAACCATGGATTTCTTCTTCCTCCTCCTCCGTCTTTTCCACCCTACCCTCCACCTCGCTGCCATTGTAATAACAAGTCCCCCCACACGCGCACGTATACGCACACACACGCACACACACACACACATCACATTACGCGCCGCGCACTTGCATGGCCAATCACCACGCCCGTCCGTGATGACATCAGTGTGTGATGTCATCACGGGACCGGTGGAAGTATTTGCGTCTAGTGCAAACTCACCGCCAACGTCACCGTGTTCTGCCCGGGATGGAGGACAGCTGGGCCAGAATACGTCCATACATGTGCGTGGGTGTGGGTACGTACAGTATGTACGCACTTTGAGTATTTTTTTTCAAAGCACTTTGAGATTCTTGAATATAAAGTGCATTATAAATAAAATGTATTATTATTATTATTATTATTATTATTATGTGCACGTGTGTGTGTGTGTGTGTGTGTGTGTGTGTGTGCCTATCCGTGCATGCTTGTGTGTGCATGAGTATAAATGTGTGTGTGTGTTTGTGTGTGTGTGTGTGTGTGTGTGTGTGTGTGTGTGTGTGTGTGTGTGTGTGTGTGTGTGTGTGTGTGTGTGTGTGTGTGTGTGTGTGAGTGTGTGTTCGACCACCCCCCCCCCCACACACACACACACACACCATTATGAACGTGTTGCCATGTGACATAATCATGCGAGCGAATGGGCCAATCAGAATCACAGACGGAAACAGTGCCCACACCCACCCGTGTTTAAGTGTGCGCATGAAAAATTGGATGCCAGGTATTCGCACATTATGGGATGCCAGGTTTAGGCCCTCCCAGCGATCACATACCATGGTTTTCTTTGAAACAAACACACCGCTGCTAAACCAGAATCTCTTTTAATTTGTCTCTTCTCTTTTCGATCTGTTAAATCAAGCGATACCGAGGCTGGTGTCCAAAGATCTGAGACATAACTTGAAAAAACGTCTACTTGGATGTGTGAAATGGGTCTCATTTGAGGAGTTAACGTATCATCGTAGGTGGAGGGTGTTGGTGACACAATTCTTCCTTTACTCACTATTTCGAGAATGCATGGCAGGAAATACGTGCCAAGAGGTCTCTCCAAGACCCTCCCGACATTTCATGTGTCAATGTTTTCAGGCAAAGAAGGCCATTGAATAAGGAAAATAATAGATCATACCCGCAGCTTTACTTCAGCCAACAGCTGCACAACTCCACTTTGCATTGTTGCCTTGACTCGCTGACATTAAAATGCTATCAGGATGTTCCTCTGGCCAATAAAGATAGAATAGAAATGTGTTGTTTTTGGAGCCCCGTAAAAAAAAAAAACCCTGCTTAACTCTTGTTGCAGATGGAACAGGCGTGAGGCCGAGGAGACCAAAGGCTATAACTCAAACAATCTGAGAGCACAGAGAGAGCTGAGCTTTTTTTGGCAAGATCTCTCGTGTTTATAATGGGCTCTCTGGACACATTTACGTCTTGTTTTTGAATATTTTAACTGCAACGTAAATATTACCACGACAAGGAAAGGGGGTGGGGCGGGGGAGGGGGAAATGGTGGGTTAGAGATGAAGGTGGAGGAGAATGGATGATAGCAGGGATGCAATGTGGAGGATGGATATTTATGTAGACATAGGGACGTAGGGAAGATGATAAACCAGATTAGGCGAGAACAAACAAACGTTATATATTTGATTTATGTATTTCCTTGATTTGGTTGTCAAGAATATGTGTTATAATAAGTTTAACTATATGCAAGTTAACTGTAATAGTAGTTTCAGTAGTGGTAAAAACAGTGACAGTGGTAACAACCACTACTTCAGTACTCAACGTCTGTGATCCTGAATAGGGTTTGAACTGAAAAGTAAAATGGTAAGATACTAATATTACACTTATTCTGATACTGATCCTGTGTCAGCACACTGGACTCAAATTGCTCTGTGGCTCCCAAACCGATTGGGATCGGATTAGTTCTTATCTTCACAAACCCCAGCACTCTCGGTGCTTGTGCAATGGGTTTATTATTATTATTCTAGTTACAAAAACCGGGCCTCACTCCTGGCAGACAAACAGAAACGAGGCGGAGATAGAAACACGATGGAGAGAGAGAGAGAGACCAGAGAGTAGGCTACAGGACGAAACTAAATGTTTGGAGCAGAGTAGAGAAAATGTCACATGAAATGAAAAGAAAAAGAAGAACTGAAGGAGAGGAGAGTGAGAGGAGAGACGGCCTTTCAAACCGGGAGTGTTGGTTCAGATCTCTTAAACCCTTTCACCCGCCAGACCGGACAACTCCTCGCTGCTATCGGTTGCGTCACCCTGCGTCCTTAGTGCTTTTGCTAACATGCAAACAACCTACAGGCGGGAATCAAACCCCCGACGCCATGGCCCTGCCGGCGGTGCGTCCCGGCCGTGCGTCCCGGCTGGGTTTGTTGCGATTGAGAAGCATCTCAAGGGGAAGTTTCTTTTTGGGGTAAAATGTGGAACTTGTTACCCTATCAAAGAACATGATGGTTTTGGGTTCATTATGTTTCATGTGCAGCCGTTTCTGATGTTATGGAAGATTTGAAAGCCATCACCACGACCCTTGAAAAAGGAAAGGGTGAAATGAAAGCAGCATGTCCTCTCTTATATGCAAAAATAAACCCCCACTCCGAATCAATAAAGGCAGCTTTTGGAAGGAAGGAGTGAAAAGAATACGACACACGTTTAGGAAGAACTATGTCACAGAGGTGTTGGCCGCCCTGTGACGCAACATTGCCTTTACTCGCTATTCCAGGAATGCAGGGCTTTTCACCAAAAGGGCCGGAGAGATGTCCCAGAGCCTGTTGGAAGAATTAAGCAGTGATTTTCGACCCTTTGTTAAAGTTTTGATAGATATGTCAGCGGTTTCCATTCAGAATCCGCGGTCTTCGGGGACCCTTCCACTTCTTCTTCCTGATTCTGCCAGCTGTCAGTGCTTTTTGCACACATTGCGTTGCCTATTCCCTATAGATGAGCTCCAGATGTTGCGCGGGCCGACTGCGAGCGAACGCTTGCTAAACGCACGCTGTTTATCCAAGCACGCGCTGCTTTCTCCCAATGACTATACCCACGCCGTGTTCTCACATCTCCGCCAGGGATCAATCGAGTTGAACATGGAAATGGATGCTTTTGTTCTTAGGCGCTGTGTGGAATAATTGTCAGGGCATATTACGCAAATGCCGAAAAAGAAATGGAACACCACTATCTGTATGTTTTGAAGCCACACACTTTACCGATTACTAACATGTTCCCCGACACGCATGTTTTGAGCGGGAATGTTTGACTTTAGGGGTAATAAGCTTTTAAAGAGCAGACTGTAGTAATAGTCCACATTTGAACAAACAACTGCACTGGGGCAGCACGTGTTGGCTTACATTAACTCCTGCAGCTGCTCAGCCACATTGTGATCGGGGTGGTTTCTAACGCACTGTTTACCCAAACAAGACCCCAGCTTTGCTTCTAGTGGTTTCCATTCGGCCATTCGGTGACGTAGGGAGCCACGACATGTAATTGGCTGCATGTATAGTGTGTCGACCTACACATATGATGAGGTCATGGGTTGGGCTTGTAGGCTTGTAGGCCACGCACAACGGACAAATGATTAATCCAGGGCTTATTTGCAAAAAGAAAAGACTTGGGTAATGTTATTAATTTAGTCATTGTTATTATATAATTTTTTTTTAGTTTTTTAAAACTTTAAAAAGACAAACATCATGAAGTACCGCATCCCTTTGTGGGCCATGCATCTGTGCAAATACACTGTAATATTTTGGTATGACACACTATCAGTGCTTCCAATTTTACATCTTATTTTCTATGATGAAATGTTTTTTATCAACAGCAAAAATTGGTGACGAATGAAATCCTTACGTTGCTAATACCCCCCCCCCCCCCCCCCCCCCCCCCTCAGCTTGCCTGGACAGGACACCAAAAGCATATGCGTGTGTGTGTGTGTGTGTGTGTGTGTGTGTGTGTGTGTGTGTGTGTGTGTGTGTGTGTGTGTGTGTGTGTGTGTGTGTGTGTGTGTGTGTGTGTGTGTGTGTGTGTGTGTGTGATGATGTAAATTGAAGGTATTTACAGAGTAAAAACCATTAGCAAATGTTACCGTTGCCGGTGGCATTGACGTAACATGAATTCCAAAGCATGCATGGTCTCTCAACTAACCTGCAGAAGGCCGGTGCCGGGCGTCCTCTTCATCACATAGTGAAGTTGTCGTTTTTAACTCAGTTTCTAGCTGCCAATGTTGGCTTGACCCATATCTGGCAAAACCAGAGGTGAGCTTGCGAGATTTATGCTAGCTTCCCAAAGCTAGGTGGATGCAACACATTGAAGGAATGAGTTTTTTTAATCTTCTACACTAAAAGCTTTTAGCAGTTGAAAGACGTGTGTTGTCCGATCCAATGTTAATGATTCCCCCCAGCCACCAGCTGATTGATGATTCAAAAGACTTAGAAAGAAGGAAGAGGGAAAAAACGCTGATGGAAATTAGAGTTTTTAAATGAGTGTAAAGAGGAACTGCTGGAGATGAGTAAGACGTATGATGACCATTGACCTCTGAATATCTGAACCATATGTGGTCAATTCACAAACACTAATAAAGTACAGTCCTCCGTTTTCACAGTGCTAGAAGTCTCTGGTTTTTGCCAATCTACTATCTTTCCTCTTCTTTGTCTGTTGTTTATCTTATCGAACATTTGTCAACGAGATTAGGATCATTTGTGATGTACTGGACTCAGGTTATCACCCCCCATAATTTCTAATGAACTGGACTGAAGTTATTGCCTGTCATCATTTGCACATCTTAGTATGGTTTGGTGTTGCAGATGATCGAAACAAACCTTGATCTATGAGAATAAACAAGATATATTTAAAATATTGTTTGAAGATTAGATAGAAAGATTCAAATTTTGGGGATTATAAGAATCCATATGCAAAATATAATTCTAATGCGTTTGTAATCAGTTTATTTTCAGTGCAAAAAAAGGCAAATAAATGAGTAGTAACTTATATGGTTTCATTAAAGATACTTCACATATGTATGATACATAATGAATCTAAACCCATACAACCCAACCCACATTTAGAAGTCATTCAAGTTCTGCATGACACAATTTTCTAGCATGCACACTTTACTGGCAAACCGGGAAGAAGTTTGGCAGCTCTCAGATCTGGCTAGCATCAGGAATTTGGAGACAGAAACATTGAGGGATACACACCCAGTGAAATGAAGAGAAGGAAAAAGGACTCTGCCATCAATAGTTTGGCTTAATTAGAAGTAAGGGTTCATAAGACAATATCTTTCCATATTCAAGCTTGATAGAACAACCTTCACAGTCAGTGTTTTTCTGAAACCGGTTTTCAATGTGTAATTGTGCTCTAACTTGCCCTAGCTGAGTTGAATTGGAAACGTCCAACTCTATGAGCGCAAAGTCCCATCACTGCTCTGGCTCTGAACACAGGCTCCACCAATCAGGCCCTGGATATGACCCAACCGGACAGCCTCTGGACACGCCTCCAATAGTTAGTGATGGGCGAATATGAACAAACTAATCTTTTTGAACAACTCTTTTTAGTGGCCAGTGTGTACCGGGTACGCCTGTCGAACGTCCGAGTGCCCATTAATCCAGTATTTTCCCAATTCATACTGCTGCCCACACCTTAATGCTGCTTCTCAAAACATGGGATGCAGGACAATCAATGAATGAGCGGGAATCATTGTCTCGAATGAGGACGTCAATGTGTGACTGCAGTCACTGAACGACACCGATTTAACCATTGAGGAATTGATGCAAATCACAATTCTGTGTCCTGAAAGTCAATGGAGAAAATGAATGTGAAATTGACTTCCGGAATCAGAGCTGTTAAAGAAGGGGGCGGTCACTGTGGCTCTCTATACATTCAATACGTAGCAGTAAGCAAAGTAGCATCGGTAGCTTTTATCGTCTTACTACTAACATATTTTAACCTCTGTACCATATACAGATTTAAGTACACCTTGTAGATGTTTTATGCTCTCGAAATGAAAAGTGTGGTTTTGTGAAAAGTATTATGAAAAGTAAGTTGTTGAGTAAAACAGAAGCAACTTTGATTATTATTTTGGTAGGAAAGAAAGCCCCATTAACTGGATTAAACTAATGATTATGAGTATGTTTCAAAACCCTTAAAATCCCCTCCTAGGACTACCAGGATTCCCCGAATACCTCCTCAGCCTCCTCGTTTCGACACCCTTCTAAATAAAACACATAACCACCCCCTCCACCACACACCCCCACTACACAGCCAATATGGTTTCAATAAATACCACCGAAAGAATTTGTCAATCATCATGACTGCGATTTGCCACATCAAAAAAAGTCAGCATATTGCAAGTGTGATGGATTCCCTCAAGGCAACTCCAAGGAACAATAAACGATTATTTAAAATAATCACACACTCTTGTTTGAAAACCCCTACTTTCCCCCGGGGTCAGAGGCTAGAGAAACATAGAAAGCATGGACGTTGGGCGCTTCGATGTCACAAGTGAAAGGCTCTTCTCCTGGTTCGTAAATCAGAGTTGTGGTTGTCATGGCGCCAGTGACATGAGCTCACCAGCACCACGAGAGGATAACATCTGCGATGTTACTGATGTGTTGTTTTGTGTTGTGTGCACTAGTATGCAAAGATGCACCGTGAACTCACTGCGACCCAAAGGTAGGCTTCCATTCTGATCACTTTTAACTCTAACTAAGCTATTTAGCACTTTTATCCCCTACACTGCCTCAACAAACACCAACAAACGCCAAAGAACACCAACATTTGGCCGGTGTGCAATAGCCATTGGCCATTGTTGGTTGTTTTCTGATGGATGTCTTTTGATGGTGAACATGTTGAATCACTGTTGGACATTCAGATACATGTCATTTATTTAGCAAGACGAGGATATTAATGTCATTGGGGATCGAACCCAGTAACTTTTCAGCTGGGAGTGGAACCCTAGAGCTCTAGAGCTACAATATCCTGCTAACATAAATTAAATGGCTTAATTGTTTCTCAATTCAGGTCAGAGGTCAGTGTTAAGTTAAGTTTGATTGATCACCAATGTGTTTGTGTGTCTATGTACGTGTGTGTGTGTGTGTGTGTGTGTGTGTGTGTGTGTGTGTGTGTGTGTGTGTGTGTGTGTGTGTGTGTGTGTGTGTGTCTGTGTGTGTGTGTGTGTGTGTGTGTGTGTGTGTGTGTGTGTGTGTGTGTGTGTGTGTGTGTGTGTGTGTACGTGTGGTTGTGTTCATGTGCAAGTGTGCGTGTATCAGGGTGTGGTGAAGATATTGCAATAAGCTGCCTGACGCACTTTATAATAACAGTCATTTTCCATTGTTGGCTCTAGCGGTACTTTCTGAACAGAATCCAGACTAAAGAACTCCCACCTAATGCATTTTCTTCCTGGTTTGCCCTCTCCATCATGGCCGCCACCCTAGGGTGTTTATTCAGAGTCTGTGTGCTCTATTAAAAAATGAAGAGGACCAGAGGAATGAAGAGAATAATGAGAGGAGAGGTGGAGGGGACAACCCTCCTCCTGAGAGAGCATCTGCTTCTCTCTCTCTCTCTCTCTCTCTCTCTCTCTCTCTCTCTCTCTCTCTCTCTCTCTCTCTCTCTCTCTCTCTCTCTCTCTCTCTCGCTGCCACCCCAACTCTCGCTCTCTGATTCAACCTCTCTATCTTACTTTCTCTCTATCTCTCTCACTTTCTCCTTCTCTCACTCTCTCTCTGTGTCTCCCTCTCACTCTTTCCCCTCCTCCTCTCTCTCTCTCTCTCTCTCTCTCTCTCTCTCTCTCTCTCTCTCTCTCTCTCTCTCTCTCTCTCTCTCTCTCTCTCTCTCTCTCACTCTCTCTCCTCTCATCACTTTCATTCTTCGTCTCTCGGCCTCTTTATCCCTTTGTGTGTTTCTCTCTTGTTTACTCTCCCTTTAGCTCCATCTCCATCTCAATTACCCTCATCCATCTTTGCCCACTCCTTCCGTCCGCACGCTCCCTCTCTCACTCTCTCCTCCCCCTCTGCCTCTCTTTATTGATCTCTCCTAATCATTATCTTACTCCTTCCTTGATCCCACTCGCTCTCCCTCTCTACACTTCTTCCTCTCGCTCTGTCTTTCTCTCTTCCTCCCCATCTCTCTCAACCCCACTCTCTTTCTCCCCCCACTCCCTACTCTCTCTCCCTCTCCCTCCCTCCCTTTGACCCTTTCTCTCCCTACACCATCTCTCTCTCTCTCTCCCTCTTTGTTCTTCTCCCTACGTCAATTTTCTCTCGCTAGACTAACAAACAGTTCTGACCTACGACAGTTGGACAGATTACAAAGGAGCAGCAGGACATCAAATGGAAGAGATGTGCCCTGATGACAAGCTCAGAGATGCGGCCGGCAACCATACATCACAAACATTTGCACTAAATTGTCATCGCCATTTTTAACCGATTTCCAAGAATTCCTATGTGCTCTCCTTATCTGCTATGGACGAGAACTACACTACACACTTTTACTGTGTGTGTGTGTGTGTGTGTGTGTGTGTGTGTGTGTGTGTGTGTGTGTGTGTGTGTGTGTGTGTGTGTGTGTGTGTGTGTGTGTGTGTGTGTGTGTGTTTGTGTGTGTGCGTATGTTTGTGTGTGTGCGTGTGTGTGTTTTACTGTGTTTGCGTGTGTGTGTGTGTGTGTTTGTGTGTATGTTTGTGTGTGTGTGTGTGGGGGGGGGTGTGTGGGTGGGTGTGTTTATGTAGGTTGTAGTGTGCGGTGATTGGAGGTTGTCACAAATTTGCTTGTGTTAGTTTTCCCTCCCTTTTTTTACAGTGCTTTTTTTTACAGTACACGTTGCTAAATGTTGGAGAGTTTTCATAACAGAAATGTTGGCCTTTAATCATGTCTTGGTTTGTGTAGTGCTGTTACATTGGCGTATTACAATTTTTCTATGTATTTCATCATTTTGTTGACGCTTTTATCCCGAGCGACATCCACTGAATTCCGATGTCGCTAAGAATGTACGGGTGACGCATCTCGCTCCAGACACACTGTGGATATAACTGGATCGAACCCTGAGGACTTCAGCTGGCAGTTCCCGAGCCACAGGCCCGTGTAAAATGTGAAATGTCTCAGTTCCAATGACATAGAAAGTAATGTATTATTGCGGGGTTTATGAGAAGCGCTGAAACCCAATTCTTTCTGGAAGAACTTGAGGGTTCAGGTCCCAGTACAATCTTTGTTACATTCCCATGATGGACACACTGCATCAAATGGGATTGAAAGGGTTTCTACATCAGAACTGCTTCACAGGATCGCCTCTCAGTGCAGAGACTTCATCCCCAGAACCTGAGTCAAAAAGGTGTTTCCAGAATGAAAAAAGAGAAACGGACATTAAACACATTTCTCCCGTCTCCTATTAAATACCGGCCAGCCCGATGGATTATTGGACTATTTACTTAATGTCCATAAATTCCCAATGAACAAAGTTATATGTCACCAGAGGTCAGTTTCCGTGAAGCATTCCAGCAAATTCTAACTCTCCGGACGGTGCTTTGATAATGCGCCACGAAATACACCAGCCCCTGTCTATGCAATTGACTTTCTTTTTTTTTTTACAGACGGAATTTGAACAGCTGTTTAAAGGCAGTCGGAGCAACACGTTTTGGCCCCTAAAAGTCGTACGACTTGCAGCATATGCCTATGCTAGGGGGGTCGTAAACAGTGTCGTAAACTTAAGCCCGTGTGTCAGTGTTTCCAACATCTAGTGAAATGAAGAGCGACAGGGGAAAGGTCTTGTTACGCTGTTTTACTCGTAAACGGGACCAAAAAGAATTTGCTCCGGGTTGATCAAACTTGCATACTTTCTGCATGGACTGCGGCCCATCCAATCTGAGTGTAGTTTTACAGAGAGCGTATTAAACACCTTTACTTTATGGGTCAGTTAAAACAGGGTGAAATTAAAGAACAATGAAAAACAACCGTTTTTTTGATGAGGTATTGTTTGATTTAATATTTGGTGGAGGGTTTATCCTCTTATTATTATTTTATTTTAAGATTAACATTATTTTAAGTTCTGCCCTCTGCTAACACAGTTAAACTTCTGTAAGTAGACAAGGCATCTAAACTATAATAAGCGGTTGCGATTGGAAAAGGAACTTTATAATATCTAATCCCCTAATCTTTAATAACTCCAAATATTTGAGCAAAATTAACTGGCTGACATTTGTGGGACTGGTAAACCTTTCGTCAGTCACAACCTTTGTGTCAGGTCACCCTAACAGTTCTGATCCACAAACCTGCAGCATGTTATTTCCCATACGATGGAGCCACATCATGGTGATGTGAGCCATCGCATCACCATGCCCTCTCTTTGTTCCACCTGAGCTGCCTCGTGCTGCTATAGAATCTCTCCATACAATCTGGCTTTAATCTTTTATTCTCCTCTTATGGAGAACCACTTCAGCCTCACTGCACTGTCCCTATTGACAACAAAGCTTTGACTTCTTACTTATTAGTCATTTAGGAGACACTTTCACCTAAAGAGACTTACAACGGATTACATACCTCAGGAGGAGGTAGGGCCGGGGCAACACACTCACAGAATGCACTGAGGACAAGGGGGAATCGAACCCGGTCACCCAATTGGGCTGGGAGTCAAACACTCAAGTCACTACACTATCCTTAATCTTATCCTCTCACTCTTTACCTCCTCCTAAGTTCCTTCTCCCCTGCCCCTCCTCCCTCTAGCAAACACAGGCTTGTACAAATCGTGCTGCTGACTCAGACTTTGATGAAGGTGTGTGTGTTCATGTGTTATGTCTGTGTGTGTGTGTGTGTGTGTGTGTGTGTGTGTGTGTGTGTGTGTGTGTGTGTGTGTGTGTGTGTGTGTGTGTGTGTGTGTGTGTGTGTGTGTGTGTGTGTGTGCGTGCGTGCGTGCGTGCGTGCGTGCGTGTAGTGTAGTGTACCTTTCTGTTCAACGTTGCCGTCTCGCCGCCGTGTGAATTACATTAACGGAACGATTACGTAAATGGCTCGCTACATAACACTTGATTGTGTGTCTTGTGTGTGCGTGTGTGTGCGTGCGTTTGTGTGTGTGTTGGCTCGATCTGAAATATACTATTTCGACCAAAACTGTCAATGTTTCCATAGATTGTTGATGGCCTAATGCGGATGTACGGCTTTGTAGGGTTTGACACATCCAACCCGACAAACCTCTGCTCTACTTAGTCCACACCCTTGTTCACGCCATGACACACCTGTGTGGGGGTCATGGTATGGCCCCCCATTTTGGCCAAGAAGGACCCGCATGTGAAGTTGTATTATGTGCAGTACATTGTGACTATCATGTTAATCATACACTATATATGGCTTCTACATCACAATGCATCATTGGAGTTTTTGTTAGCGATACACGTCAATACAGTTATATTATTGTTACTTAAATCAATGTAAATATACCGTGGTTTATGTTAACTTTGTTTTGTCACGTCTCGCATGACAAACACGGTGCCATTTTCAAACACAACAATGTCTTCCTGGAACGACCGTTCATTTCATGATTAATTACTAAACAATGACCAAAATGACATTACTAACAACATAACAGCTTCCATTCCAATGCTCCTATATGCTTCCAAAATGGAGGCTGTCCTTGCGATTGTGACATTGCAACCTACAAGCCCTGACTGATAAAAATAAAACTGACATGTCTAAATGCAAATATAGGTTTAAGAAAACAATATAAAAGTGAGATTGTGACACACTTAGTCACTGACTGGGGCTCACTAATGGCTCCCGCCCCACAGCTTGGCAACCACAGCACTGCTCGCTCTTCACAGAGCGCTGCAAGCCTGCTGACATTGCATCACTGCGCACAGATGCTCTCATCTCTCTCTCTCTCTCTTCTCTCCCTCTCTCCCTATTCTCCTTAACCCTCTCTCCCCCTCACTCTCCCCCCCTCTCTCTCTCTCTGTCTCTCTCTCTCTCTCTCTCTCTCTCTCTCTCTCTCTCTCTCTCTCTCTCTCGCTCTCGCTCTCGCTCTCGCTCTCGCTCTCTCGCTCTCTCTCTCTCCCCCTATTCTCCTTCACTCTCCCACATTCCTTCTCCTCCCTCGCTCCCTTGCCTCCTCTCTTCTCTCCGTCATTTCGTCTCTGATATGTGTTGCTCCCCAAGTAACCCCCTTCCACCCCTTTATATGATGTCAAGGAATCTCCCCGCAATCGCAAGCGCTGTCCCACCGGGGGTCCCAAGAGACGTTAATGAGGGTGAGGAGGATAAGGATGATGATGATGATGAAGATGATGATGATGTGTTTACTTTAGTGGGATCAGGAGGGCCCCGTGTAAACAAAACAATGCATCCCATGCAACCGCAGCCCGCAGAGTTGACCTGATAATAAGAAGGAAAAGGAGAGGAGAACAAGGATAGAGACGTAAAGATTGAGGGGAAAAAAAGACAAACAGCAACGATGACTGAATCATGCCGTCGTTTTGGCAACGGACTGAGGATCTGATCAAAGGCATTCAAGCACAGTGTCAGTATGTGTTTTAGCTTGTCTTGTGACTTCATGTGTAAGTGCGTATGTGAGGATGAGCCAGCTATGGTCAAGGCCTGCGCTGGTTATTGACATGAAGTGGTTTATTTTGTAGAGGAACAGTTCGACCGATTATGGATACGTTTAACTCCAAACCAACAGTGTGGTTATATACGTAAAAATGACATTATAACCAATATAATTTTTTTAATATATATATATATATATATATATATAGCCTATTCCTTTATAGGGAGAGCAGTGAAGAGAGACAGTGGGGGGATGGTGTGTTGAAGAAGGGAGGGAAGGGAGGGAATGACATGTAGCACAGAACCACAAGTGGGACTCGAACCTGCGTCACTACGAGGCAAATTAACTACATGGTTAGCACACGGGTTAAGACACATAGCTTCCCCTTATAACACATATTGCATTGCTTGTTCATTGTATTCATCACAAACAATTAAAGTGAAAGTTCTTCGAGGGGGTTTTTCTCAAGGCTCTGGAATGTCATGTGATTGTGAAGTCACAAATCTTATTCTAATTATTCTAATTACAGAGCAGCGGGCCCGGAGGTTGAGAGCTGAGCTCACACTCAAAGATAAACAAGCGAACACTTAAAACCACAAGCTGCAGAAAAACGGAAAACACATTTCAAATCAATGCCACGTTACCGCCGGTTGTAATCGACGATAGCGATGATATAGTATTGTTTGTTTCTACAAATGTTTATCGAGCCAGTATGATACCTAAAAAATCTCCAAAACGTTTTAAGACTTATACTCATTCATGCTCTTATCCAAAGGGATTAACAGTGAATGCGGGTTAAAGGGGCAGTATGTAGAATTAAGGGGCCCCTAGTGGTGGGGCCGCAGATTGCAACCAACAGATCCCTGCTCCCTTTTTATTTATAAATGCCACATTCTAAGGAACTGAAAATTTCCTGATTTTGATGGGAATTTACAGTATGTTAGCTCAGGAGGAAGAGCGGCAGTAGCTCAGGAGGTAGAGCGGGTTGGCTGGTAACCTGAAGGTTGTTGGTTCGATCCCCGGCTCCTCCTAGCTGAGTGTCGAGGTGTCCTTGAGCAAGGCACCTAACCCTGACTGTTAGCTCCCGACGAGCTGGCTGTCGCCTTGCATGGTTGACTCCGCCGTCGGTGTGTGCGTGAATGGTGAATGTGAGGCAATATTGTAAAGCGCTGTGAGTGGCCAATGGTTAGAAAAGCGCTATATAAATGCAGTCCATATGTTAAACATAGTTCTTCCTTTAAGTCCATTCCACTAGATGCCACTAACTTCTCCACACTGAACCGTGCGGAGGCAAGGACACCCAGAGATAAAATGAAGGACATTTGGGTTCAAACCAAAACCCATTCAGCTGGGAGACACACACCCTAACCTTGTGAAACTTGTCACGACAACACCTGAGCGTCCTGAGGGACAAAAGTGTGCTGAATTAATCGTTGAGGTGAAAGAAGGGAAGTCATTCACCTGACCTCACTGAACCCTTGAACCCTTGCACCCACTGGCAAACGTCACCCATAAAACTCTCGCTAACACACACACGCATGTTTGCACGCACACACACACACACACACACACACACACACACACACACACATAAAATCTCTCCCAAACACTCTCCCATACACACACACACACGCACGCACACACACACAAACATACACAAACACAGTCTCACACGCACACACACACCCATAGACCCAGGAACACACACATATGCACACACAATCACTCACAAATTGACTCACACCACACACACGCACACACACACAATATCCCTCAGACTCCGTCCCCAAACCGACACACACACTATCTCTCTCTCACGCGTTCACACCCCCCCCCCCCCCCCCGTCCACAATGAGGGCCCCTACGCACAGGTCAGGTAGACAGAGGGAAACACAGAGGGCTACCTGAGGAGGGCTCCCAGCACACAGGGACGCCGCTTCCCACACCTCCTGCATTGTGTCACCGTATCCCCCGCACATCCTCTGCTGTCACCCTATCTCATCCCTATCTCACCCTCTCCTCCTCCGACGAGCGGTCGTATAGCGTGACCGGCTACCCTGCTGCTGCTGTCGCCGTGGTGGTTCAGATATTAACCTCACACAATGTATTTGATACTCTTCAATGGACTGCGTTGCTGGCGTTTGCATGTGAAAGGGTTTTACTTACACTTCGCTCATGCGTTGTTTTGCAGACACTGGTAGCCACAGCCACTTGCAGTGGATTTAGAGTTGTGCAAATGTAAATGGACTGCATTTACATAGAGCTTTCTCTAACCATTGGCCACCCAAAGCGCTTTACAATATTGCCTCACATTCACGCACACATTCACACACCGACGGCGGAGTCAACCATGCAAGTCGGGAGCTAACAGTCAGGGTTAGGTGCCTTGCTCGAGGACACCTCAACACTCAGCTAGGAGGAGCCTAGCAGGGGATCGAACCAGCCAACCCGCTCTACCTCCTGAGCTACTGCCGCCCATACTGCTGTGGCTTTAAGGGGCAGGCAGGGGAGAGGCCGTCTCGCTCAGGGAGGAAGGTGTTCAGTAGGGGGATCGTAAGCAGTGCCGTTGGGTTGGGGGTTGAACGCCCTGTACTCTTCTGTATGTTGTCAGAATGTTGGATAGAATGATGTGTTCAGAGAATGTATTTGCTCAAATATATACCCCCTTTTTATAACCTCCCTCTCTTTCTCCCTCCTTCTCTCTCTCTCTGCCCCTCACTCGCTGTCTCTCTCTCTCGCTCTCTCTCTCCCTCTCTCTCCCTGTCTCTCCCTTCCTCTCGCACTCTCTGTCTCCCTCCCTCCCTCTCCCCCTCTCTCTCTCTCACTCCCTCTCTCCATCCCTCCCTCTCCCCCTCTCTCTCTCTCACTCCCTCTCTCCCTCCCTCCCTCCCTCTCTCCCCCTCTCCCCCTCTCCCTCCCTCCCTCCCTCCCCTCAGCTCATCCCAGGTACGATCCCCCAGGTAACCGGAGCTCCCCGGTGGCTTCTGCGTCACCGGACACCGGCCGTTCGAGGAGCCGGGCTCCCTTTCTCCCGGGCGCCACGGGAACCACAGAGCAAGGGCCCCGTCCGGGCGGCCCCCCAACGCCGGCACGCCAGCGCGCCCAAGAGCGCCAGCACGCCACGCTAGCAAAAGCAGGGCTTAGGTTACCTCGCCTGGCCTTGGCCCCCTTTTTTTCCATCCTTCCTCTTCTTCTTTGTGAATATGATCAACCATACAATAGTCAGGGATATATAATTGGAGTTGCCTTGGTGCCTCGGGCTGAGAGAGAGAGAGAGAGAGAGAGAGAGAGAGAGAGAGAGAGAGAGAGAGAGAGAGAGAGAGAGAGAGAGAGAGAGAGAGAGAGAGAGAGAGAGGGAGAGAGGGAGGGAGGGGGAGGGGGAGGGGGAGGGAGAGGGAGAGGGAGAGAGGAACGGCTCTTATTGGCTGGTTGTTTCCGGTTGTTTCGGGATCCATACCTGAAAAGAACCGCAAAGCGGATTAGGTGTTGGGCTGATCTCAAACGAGGTCAACGGTTTATTAAGATGCGTGCGCCTGAAGGAGGTACTGCCAAAGGCATTGTATAGCCCGACGTGAGGAGGAGGTTGTTTGTGCAGGACAAAAGGTACTGCGTTTGATGCCCGTTCTCCACAGGCAAGCGTCGTTGAGCAAGCCCCCCTTACCCTTACCTGCTCCTAGATGACACACATCTGAATTCACTCTGTGAGTCACTGTAGAAAGAAGCGTCTTCTAAATGAATAAAAGATAATAATATATATATTTTTAATAATCAGCAATAATAATCAAAGATGACACGCACCATCCAGAATTGTGCACGGTGCCTGACATTTTTAAGCATTGCTTGAAAAGAAACCGAGCCAAACGTCTTACCAGCTAATGTCCTAGATAAGATAAGACTGAACTCCTTGGGCTTGGGAGGTCGGGGATGACTCCCATCCCATCTCACCCAGCCAGCCTGGGAACCGTGCGTTTGTTTGAATCCTCGACTCTCTCAGAACGTAAATTGTCGGACATAATTAAACAGTACGCCGTGGAGATCTCCAAACAGCCGGCCGCTGACAGGCCTCGTATGTATGTTTCATCTGTGCTCGGCGGAACTGCGATGTTTGGACCAATAAATAGAGGGTATCCACTTTCCACATCCCCGCTTGTTAACCAGCAAGTGTATTTTTGGTCGGGTGCGGTTTGAAGGCCCTATTGGCATCGGCTCGGAGGGTCTGCGTACAAACTCTCTGTGCCGTAAAACCCGAGGATCGGGATGCAGAAACCAACCCGAAAAAATAGAAAAGAAGAGGGTCCACGATTCCCAAGATCGCCTTTTAAACTTCGGCTGATGATACGTGTCTTCAGGTCGAATGGGTTTTAATCAGAGCTTATTCCAATGAAAATATTGACCCAATCATTAGGCTTCCCCCGTCCCCGTCCCCACAGCGGAAGACACACGATCAGCACATCAAGGATCATTAGGCACGTTGGCTCCTCTCTGGGCACTAACAATGCCTGCAGTGCACACTCCCTGATCAGGGTAATAAGTACTGGAAATTTGTGGGATTTAAAAACACACATTGTGCTTTGTTCTCTTGTGTTTACACATTGGAAAGTCACGGCCATTAACAGATGATTACACACAGAACACGCCATTCATTGTGACGGTGGTGCTATTTTCGAGGCGTGAGATGAAACCTGCACACGAGCAACGTAATCCACTGTTAATTTGTAGATGCACTGCATTGAGATGCAAGTGTTGGAATGCAGCCAAATTGTTGGAGTTGTTTCTGAATCACAGGACGTCAGAGCTACAATAAAGCAAGAACAATCATTCAGTACAAATAAAGGGCTTGCGTGTTCTATAACAAGGCGTTATCTAATTAAAAGACAACTGTTAGAGCTTTGTTAGGAACATCAGTGGCACGTAGCATATGGACTTTGACTGAACTGTCCTCAGATCTGAAATTTGCTATAGAATACAGCATTATGTGGCTCACGAGAAGGTGAGGAAGATAGGAAAAGAAGGGAGAGAGACAGAAGAAGGGGGCCAGTGAGAGAGAGGATGGAACAGAGTTTAGTGCAGACTTCGAGCAACTTACATTGCACTGAGATACATTAAGGAGCAGGTTGGGGTAAGCTTGGCCTCTTGCTAAGGGCTCAAACAGGTAGACTTCTGACATCCAACCCTGATCCTTTCGGCTTGGATTTAACCCCCCCCCCCCCCTCCCCCCTAACCACTAAACTATCCTGCTCCGCAGCCTCAGCTGGAGACGGTACGGAGAGCATCTCCGTGGAGTTTACTGCAGCCTTGTGGCCTGTCTCAGTACAATGGCCGCAATCACCGTGGCAAAAGGCCAGTTCAAAAAAGAACAACAAAACACTGATACTGAGACAGTGGCCTGGGGCGAACGCCGAAGATAGAGGGGGGAGGAAGGAGGGGGGGGGGGGGGGGGGGGGGGGGGGGGGTGGAGGGTGGAGGAGAGGAGGGACTGATGAAATGCACCTTAAGCCCCCCCCTCAACCATTTTCACGTGTTTGTTTGTCACCCAATCTGCGTGTGTTGTCGGTGTGCTGTCACATGAGAGGCGATTGCTCCGCGGCCTGGCACCCCTCCGGCCTCCCCCATGTAGCACCTGTCCCTCCCCCCCGTCCCCCCATCTCCCCCCATCTCCCCCCCGGCCGTATCACGTTCGACGCACAACACCACGGAACGATCGACTGTCGCTCAAAGTTGAGTTTTCGAAAAGGAAACTAGGGCGTTGTGTACATGTCCGTCCCCCCCCCCCCCCCCCCATTTCCCTATCACCCCTCCTCCCCCACTCCAGAGCCACCACTTAAGGCCCCCCCCCCCTCCCCCCCCCGCGTCTTCCTCATCCTCTCTGTGTCGGAACGCCCCTCCCTGACAGATGTGTATTGGAGAGCGGTGCGTTGACGAGCTCGCAGGATAATTACACTGTCACTGTGAGGTCAGAGAGGGACTGGGAGGAGGAGGAGGAGGAAGAGGAGAAGGGGGAGGAGGAGGAGGAGGAAGAGGGGTAAATGCAGGAACTGTAACCTCCCTTGGTCCAAAGTTACCAGGAGAGAGAGAGAAAGGGCAAGAGAAGGATAAAAAGAGGGGGAGAGCAAAGGAGAGAGAGAGAGAGAGAGAGAGAGAGAGAGAGAGAGAGAGAGAGAGAGAGAGAGAGAGAGAGAGAGAGAGAGAGAGAGAGAGAGAGAGAGAGAGAGAGAGAGAGGGGGAGAGAGAGAGGGAGAGGGAGAGGGAGAGGGAGAGGGAGAGGGATGAAAGGAGAGAGAGGGAGATAAAACCAGAGAGAGAAAGAGAGGGAGGCAAAAACAAAGTCATCTGATACCAACCGCCACCTCTATTACAGGGACCCCTATATATAGCTTGTGGCTTGCTTTCAGTTTCAGTTTTCACTGTTCTTTTCTATTCTCTCTCTCTACCAGTCTAGTTCCTGCTTTCTTCTCCAGACCCTCTGGTTTCTGCCATCTTCCCCACCCCCCTTGGCTCTGTCCTCCGTCACTCCCTCAGTGTACCACCCCAGGCAGGGGCTGTTTGAGTTGGTGCATGCAAACAAGAAGACACGTCGCTAGACAAACATGACACAGTCACGCGTGTTGGCATCGACCGCAAACGAGAGAAAGGGCCTCTTGACAGCCCGGGATGCGTTGACGTTGATTGCTGTTTGCTATTCATTCATAGAGTGACTTCACCATATCTGCGCTGGCACCCTTTCGCTATAGAAACAAGCTAGCGAGACGCAAGAGGCCTTTAGCGTGCTAATTTGAAAAGTTAAATTACAAATTAAACATACTTGAAGGCTCACACAGGGATTTGTTTTAGAAAGTGACGTGGTGGCTACTACGATTGCAACAGACAATCCCTGTGTTGACTTTGGCGGGAAATACATAATTTCTGCATAGATATGGAAGACGTAGGTCAGACAATGATTAAATAACACATTTTTGTTTAGATAATAAAGGAATGGTTGATGTTTTTGCTATAGATGTTATGCACTTTTTTGTGTTCGTATACATTTGTATATTATTTCATTATGTGTTCAATGTTAATAGGTATACATAATCTCCTTTTTAGCATAGTAGTTTTCAACACCATATGGGAGGGTTGGTAAATGATAAACTGGCACTGCCAATGAATTTTTTTTTTTCTTTTACGGTTGGTTTTACGTACTGATAAATGTAAGCTTTTTAAGGTTATCATGTGACACTTTCTTGTTTTTTATATGGTTCTTGGGGAAAAACTGAGACGCTAGCTGACTAGAATTCCCCCTAGTGACACGACAGAAATGACAACAGTGAAACACAAAAAAGGCTAACCAAAAACCCCAAATTGGCTTCAGACAATAAAACTCTAATTAGATAGTGGTAATGCTGATAATAAAATATCGTCTAGACATGTTGCATTGAATAAAACAGAAGGGTTTTTAATGAGAAGAAGAAGTTCAAAATGTCCCTGAAAAATTGTCTACCATGTTGGTGCTGGTGGCTTCCTGTTTAATAAAAGCATTGCAGCTTTCATTTATTGATGATGCGGGGAAAAAACACAATGCTGCGTTTACTGAAGTCTCAGTCGAACCGCCACACTGAAAACAGCTCAGGCCTTTATTTGATTTGTTACTGTGTGGACTTTTATTGTGAAGTAGCAGTTATAATCAACAACAATGACAATAGCTCCGGGGATTATAGTATAAGTATTATTTGATTGCCCTGTGTGCTTGTGTGTGTGTGTGTGTGTGTGTGTGTGTGTGTGTGTGTGTGTGTGTGTGTGTGTGTGTGTGTGTGTGTGTGTGTGTGTGTGTGTGTGTGTGTGTGTGTGTGTGTGTGTGTGTGTGTGTGTGTGTGTGTGTGCGTGCCATCATGAGTGTTTGTTCCGTTGCATCTGCATAAATGGGACTTTGTCTGGGAAACTAACCACGGGTGAAATATTGGATCGAGAACCTGTTCCTCTTGATATTAAACAAACTGACCTTTTCGTGTCTTTACAAGCATTGTACTCCAAATGAAAATGTTCCCGCCTCTATTTAAGGACATCAAAGAAGATATTTGTATTCAAAACCATAGCCATGTTAGGGTCAATAGCCAAACAAATGGCACACACCAGACACAAGAAGAAGAAATTGAAGCACATCTACCACAATGAAAGGGACTATCCTACAGGAATGTTTTTTTTACATTTATTCAGACCAAAACACACAGAATGAAGGGCATTATGACGTTTATTGACACTCATGGCTGTTGAGTGAAAAAGGCCTGGGAAATCAAAGAATACTTCTTGAGTTGAACCTTTAAACGAAAAGAGAGCGCTGAAACATAAAGCCTCTTTTAATGTGGCGTTGAGGCCTTATTGTGGCCCAGCCTTATTTAGCTTCAACACTTTAACAAGGCAATAGAGACATGACTGAAAACACACGATATCACCACAACACTAATCCTTTTTTAGTACGCTTTTTTGTTCTCTATTTTGCTACCACAGGCCTACTCTTGCACAATGTCGACTGAAACAACACACTAGTAGGCCATTTATCATTGCATTGTTTGTCGTTCTATTTTGACAGTCTACATGAGGACAAGTACACTGGCACACACACAAACACAACACACACACACAGTCTTTGAGTGTGTGAGAGTTGGTTCAAATGGTGTTTGTTTTAATTTGTCTTGAGTGGCATGTTGTCAAAATGAATATCCTTTTCATTAATACCTGAGAGCAATATGTGATTTATTAATTTCAAGTCTCTTGGCCCAACTACTGCTGGTTCACAACTCTTTAATTACCACACAGTTCCTGTCAAGGGTGACAATGAAATGTTATGCATATGTTATTTTAAGTACATGTATGTCTACCTAGAGGAAAGAACAGTTTGCTTAGAAGTGATATCGGATCCGAGTTACCACTGAGTTTGTAGACTTGCCATGGTTCTTGGCAGGTCGACAATAAGATATAGACACTAATAAAATATAATAATGGAATCATTTATTATAACACAGTTTTATTAGTTGGGTGTTTTTAATGTTGCTGTTCTTTT
>NC_044066.1:8339063-8376563 GCF_902167405.1 Gadus morhua | reverse complement strand
TGGCGTTGTTTGGGTTTGGTTTTATTAGGCTAACTTTCCAATGCGTCATTCATTCATAAACACATGCATGCATGCATGAATGAATGACTCAATGAATTTATGCTATTCAGTTAAATAACAGGTTCCCTTAAATCTTCTATTATCAGATGTTCTTGCATCAGCCTTGGCCAGCATGACCCAAGAGTTTGTTTCTGAGATATCCCATTCCCTTTCACTGGAACATGAACTAAATGAGTCATCAATATGTTTTCAATTATAAAAATGTAACACTATTTGATTGAAAGGGGCCAATATTTAAAAAGGAAAAGAAATAGCTTACAGTACAAATAAGTGTGCGTTTGCGTTTGTAATGTTGATTTCATACATGAAACGGCAGACCAAGTGCATTAATACATTTTGTCTTGGTTGGCTGGCTACTACGACTTTTCACAAAATGAATGGTTAAACCATGTCAGTATGGGCAGAGTGCTATAGGTCATTGGTATTGCACCAGCAGGGGGCGTCTCAGAGCAGCAGAGCATTAACCGCACTGTATGCGATATAGGGCGATGCTGCTGTGTTTTTCCTAAGTGGAATTGCTTCGTCAGAGTGAACCCTATGACCGAGGCTCCCCTCACAACTTCCAAGTAAACCTTTGAGTACTTTTTCGGATAGCACGTAGGCTATGGCTGTATTGTGTTGTCTAATTTTGCTACTCTGTAGCCACGAGTTGGTGGCTAGATGATTAACTATATAAACAGTGTTCAACGAATAGTTGTATGACATTGATTTAACGGTCAGTGTTAACTTACCTGCTTATTGCTTCAAAATTGCCTTTTGTGTGTTTTACAGTCTTGAATCCCTGGTGAACAGCTTCTCGTGTCATCACTGTGATAACCAGAAAGTATTGTTAATAAATAATGTCACTTGGGATGGATGGTAAACATTACGTGCAACCGCTGACATCTCCACCTGCTGATTCATGTATGCATAATACGCGTCCTGTATTTATTCTGATTCATGTATGCATAATACGCGTTCATCATGCACTGACACTTAATCAACACTAGGGGTCCCTACATAGCTTCAAATCAACCATGGACCTATATTCTGGGGAATGGATTGCACAGGTGTTCAGGGACGCGGGAAGTCAGTCCGAGGGGGGGGGGGGGGGGGGGGGTGCTGAGAGAGAGTCTAAATAATGACATCATAAAAGATGCTGCGCAACATCCATTGTTTACAGAGACGAGATGACGGGTGACGTCACATTCAAGGCTCCGCTCTGATAAACACTCTACTGGTGTGTAAAAAGAGTTCTGCCAACTAATGTGTAACAAATGTGGAAATAAGAGTCAACTCGGCTGATACTGTGCTGAATTTCACACACTAACAACATGCCCACAAGCTGTTGCTTGTCAGCTGTTGCTTGTCAGCTGTCGTTTTTCATTGGTCGTCATGAAAAAAAACATGAGGGGCAACACTGTCGTTTTTTATTGGTCTTCATGAAAAGAAACATAAATGGGGTAACACTGTTGTTTTTTATTGGTCGTCATGAAAAAAATATAAAGGGTAACACTGTTGTTTTTTTGGTTGCCAGGAAAAAAAACATAAGGGGTAACACTGTTGTTTTTTATTGGTCGTCATGAAAAAAAACATAAGGGAAATAATAGAAATGCACACATACATTTAAATGTCATGTATATTTATTGATGATTGATTTTTGCGGACTGTCATCGCCTCAGTCGGCAGCGGAGTGCACTCTGCCTAACCCCCTGGAGACCGGGGTTCAAGTCCGGTTGATGTCTTGTGTTGGAAGACTCTAATCTCTATTTCATGCGAATTATAAAGTCAAGTATAACCTTTGTGATGACTTTATTCGGTGTCTTGATGGTGTATTGTTAAGTTCGGAGGTTAACACTCTAATCAGCTAGTGTTCGGATCCCTGCAAAAACGTCGACAGGTGTGCCACTGTCTTTATATATTGGTCAACATGGAAAAAACATGAGGGGTAACCCTGTCGTTTTTTATCGGCCGTCATGAAATAAATATAAGGGGTAACACTGTCGATAGTTATCATATAAAATATAGGGGGTTACACTGTTGTTTTTCTTTGGTCGTCATGAAAATAAACACAAGGGGTAACACTGTCGTTTTTATCAAATGAAACATAAGGGGTGACACTTTCATTCTTCTTTAGTCGTCATGAAAAAAGACATAAGGGGTAACACTTTTGTTTTTTACTGGTCGTCATGAAAAAAAACATAAAGGGTAACACTGTTGTCTTTGTCAAAGAAAATATAAGGGGTAACACTGTCGTTTTTTATTGGTCGTCATGAAAAAAAACATAAGGGAAATAATAGAAATACACACATACATTTTAATGTTATGTATATCCTCTTTATTGATGATTGATTATTGTGTAATGTCATCGCCTCATTGGTGCAGTGGAGTGCACTCTACCTAATCCCCTGGAGACCGGGGTTCAAGGCAGGTTGATGTCCTCTGTTGGAAGACTCTTATTTCTATTTCATGCGAATTATAAAGTCAAGTATAACCATTGTGATGACTTTATTCTGTGTCTTGATGGTGCATTGATAAGTTTGGAGGTTGACACACTAAACAGCTCAGGTTCGGATTCCTGCAAAAATGTTGACTGGGGTACCACTGTCATTTTTTATTGGTCAACATGGAAAAAACATGAGGTGTAACACTGTTGTTTTTATCGGCCGTCATGAAAATAAACATAAGGGGTAACACTGTCGTTTTTTATCGGTCGTCATGAAAAAAACATAAGGGGTAACACTGTCGATATTTATCCATTAAAACATAGGGAGTAACACTGTCGTTTTTATCAAATGAAACATGAGGGGTGACACTGTTGTTTTTTATTGGTCGTCATGAAAAAAAACATAAGGGGTAACACTGTTGTTTTTTATTGGTCGTTATGAAAAAAAACATAAGGGGTAACACTGTTGTTTTTTATTGGTCGTCATGAAAAAAAACATAAGGGGTAACACTGTTGTTTTTAATTGGTCGTCATGAAAAAAAACATAAGGGGTAACACTGTTGTTTTTTATTGGTCGTCATGAAAAAAACATAAGGGGTAACACTGTTGTTTTTTATTGGTCGTCATGAAAAAAAACATTGGTCGTCATGGAAACATTGGTCGTCATGGAAAAAAACATAAGGGAAATAATAGAAATACACACTTTAATGTCATGTATATCCTCTTTATTGATGATTGATTATTCTGTATTGTCATCGACTCAGTGGTGCAGTGGAGTGCACTCTGCCTAACCCCCTGGAGGCCGGGGTTCAAGTGAGGTTGATGGCCTCTGTTGGGTTACTTCTTATTTCTATTTCAACAGCAACACTGTTGTTTTTAATTGGTCGTCATGAAAAAAAACATAAAGGGTAACACTGTTGTCTTTGTCAAATAAAATATAAGGGGTAACACTGTCGTTTTTTATTGGTCGTCATGAAAAAAAACATAAGGGAAATAATAGAAACACACACATACATTTTAATGTTATGTATATCCTCTTTATTGATGATTGATCATGGTGTAATGTCATTGCCTCATTGGTGCAGTGGAGTGCACTCTGCCTAATCCCCTGGAGACCGGGGTTCAAGGCTGGTTGATGTCCTCTGTTGGAAGACTCTTATTTCTATTTCATGCGAATTATAAAGTCAAGTATAACCATTGTGATGACTTTATTCGGTGTCTTGATGGTGCATTGATAAGTTTGGAGGTTGACACACTAAACAGCTCAGGTTCGGATTCCCGCAAAAATGTTGACTGGGGTACCACTGTCATTTTTTATTGGTCAACATGGAAAAAACATGAGGTGTAACACTGTTGTTTTTATCGGCCGTCATGAAAATAAACATAAGGGGTAACACTGTCGTTTTTTATCGGTCGTCATGAAAAAAACATAAGGGGTAACACTGTCGATATTTATCCATTGAAACATAGGGAGTAACACTGTCGTTTTTATCAAATGAAACATGAGGGGTGACACTGTCGTTTTTCTCTGGTCGTCATGAAAAAAAACATAAGGGGTAACACTGTTGTTTTTTATTGGTCGTTATGAAAAGAAACATAAGGGAAAAAAAACATAAGGGGTAACACTGTTGTTTTTTATTGGTCGTCATGAAAAAAAACATAAGGGGTAACACTGTTGTTTTTAATTGGTCGTCATGAAAAAAAACATAAGGGGTAACACTGTTGTTTTTTATTGGTCGTCATGAAAAAAACATAAGGGGTAACACTGTTGTTTTTTATTGGTCGTCATGAAAAAAACCATAGGGGTAACACTGTTGTCTTTGTCAAATAAAATATAAGGGGTAACACTGTCGTTTTTTATTGGTCGTCATGAAAAAAAACATAAGGGGTAACACTGTTGTTTTTTATTGGTCGTCATGAAAAAAAACATAAGGGGTAACACTGTTGTTTTTTATTGGTCGTCATGAAAAAAAACATAAGGGGTAACACTGTTGTTTTTAATTGGTCGTCATGAAAAAAAACATAAGGGGTAACACTGTTGTTTTTTATTGGTCGTCATGAAAAAAACATAAGGGGTAACACTGTTGTTTTTTATTGGTCGTCATGAAAAAAAACATAAAGGGTAACACTGTTGTCTTTGTCAAATAAAATATAAGGGGTAACACTGTCGTTTTTTATTGGTCGTCATGAAAAAAAACATAAGGGAAATAATAGAAATACACACATACATTTTAATGTTATGTATATCCTCTTTATTGATGATTGATTATTCAGTACAGTCATTGCCGCAGTGGTGCAGTGGAGTGCACTCTGCCTAACCCCCTGGAGACCGGGGTTCAAGGCAGGTTGATGTCCTCTGTTGGAAGACTCTTATTTCTATTTCATGCGAATTATAAAGTCAAGTATAACCATTGTGATGCCTTAATTCGGTGTCTTGATGGTGCATTGATAAGTTTGGAGGTTAACACTCTAAACAGCTCAGGTTCGGATCCCCGCAAAAATGTTGACTGGGGTACCACTGTCATATTTTATTGGTCAACATGGAAAAAACATGAGGTGTAACACTGTTGTTTTTATCGGCCATCATGAAAAAAAACATAAGGGGTAACACTGTCGATATTTATCAAATAAAACATGAGGGGTAACACTGTCGTTTTTATCAAATGAAACATAAGGGGTGACACTGTCGTTTTTCTTTGGTCGTCATAAAGAAAACCATAAGGGGTAACACTGTTGTTTTTCTTTGGTCGTCATGAAAAAAACAAGGGAAATAATAGAAATACACACATACATTTTAATGTCATGTATATCCTCTTTATTGATGATTGATTATTGTCATAAAGAAAACCATAAGGGGTGACACTGTCGTTTTTCTTTGGTCGTCATAAAGAAAAACAAGGGGTAACACTGTTGTTTTTTACTGGTCGTCATGAAAAAAAACATAAAGGGTAACACTGTTGTCTTTGTCAAAGAAAATATAAGGGGTAACACTGTCGTTTTTTATTGGTCGTCATGAAAAAAAACATAAGGGAAATAATAGAAATACACACATACATTTTAATGTCATGTATATCCTCTTTATTGATGATTGATTTTTATGTATTGTCATTGCCTCAGTGGTGCAGTGGAGTGCACTCTGCCTAACCCCCTGGAGACCGGGGTTCAAGTCTGGTTGATGTCCTGATTTGGAACACTCTTATTTCTATTTCATGCGAATTATAAAGTCAAGTATAACCATTGTGATGACTTTATTCGGTGTCGTGATGGTGCATTGATAAGTTCGGAGGTTAACACTCTAAACAGCTCAGGTTCGGCCATCATGAAATAAACATAAGGGGAAACACTGTCGATATTTATCAAATAAAACATAGGGGGTAACACTGCTGTTTTTCCTTGGTCGTCATGAAAAAATACAAGGGGTAACACTGTCGTTTTTATCAAATGAAACATGAGGGGTAACACTGTCGTTTTTATCAAATGAAACATAAGGGGTAACACTGTCGTTTTTTATTGGTCGTCATGAAAAAAAACATAAGGGGTAACACTGTCGATATTCATCTATTAAAACATAGGGGGTAACACTGTCGTTTTTATCAAATGAAACATGAGGGGTGACACTGTCGTTTTTCTTTGGTCGTCATGAAAAAAACCATTAGGGGTAACACTGTTGTTTTTTATTGGTCGTCATGAAAAAAAACATTAAAAAAAAAAGTGTCCTTGTCAAATAAAATATAAGGGGTAACACTGTTGTTTTTTATCAGTCATCACGGGGAAAAAACATAAGGGGTAACACTGTTGTTTTTATCAAATGAAACGTAAAGGTTAACACTGTCGTGTTTTATCTGTCGTCATGAAAAACCCGTAAGGGGTAACACTGTCGAAATGTATCGAATAAAACATAGGGGGAGGTGTGTGATTTGAATCAGATTAAAATATGTTTCTTTACATGGTACTACATTTTCTGTCAAATGGAGACTACATCTCATGATGTCCATCATGATCCATCCTGGTTGACAAGAGGAAATCGAAAAGACGAAGAAAATAAATGCAGCAAAGGTAGGCCCACAGTTCGGTTACATTCCTAAACTGCAATTAAATCCAGGAGAAAGATAGTCAGGGAATAGGCTACTTGTTGCTTTGTATGTTGGCATGGCCCACCATGTATGGGCTTACATAACGACCTAATGAAGTTGGCACTACATTGTTACGAAACTACTAGGCCTTACTGGGATGTGGGAGGGAAAGGGAACATTAAGAACAAAACCTGCTCGAGCTGAATTTAATTCATTATTCAGTTCATTATATAAAGTCCCGGGCGTTTGAATCCCAACAGAAAGGTGCTGGGTCCAATCCCAGATATCCCCACGACTTACACCTGAAAGCAAGGTACCTCCGATGGACTGTATCAATATTCACTGTTAAAACCATCTGATTACAGTAAGTTTCACACTGTGTGAATTAATGTTAATATAAAACCATCTGCTTACAGTATATTGCATCTTAGCTCACAGTTTCACGATGTGTTGCTTACTATGACTATTATTAATGTTTCTGGTTTCCGCTGTTGTTATTGGTGGAGTGGTTGTTGTTGTTGTTGTTGATGTTCCCAGCATCATGACGGATGACCCAACAGGCGGCTGGCGCCCCAGGGCAGCGGACGCTGTCAGTCATTTATATTTTCTTGCTGGCGCAGCTGTCTCCTCCTCCTCATCATCCTCTTCCTCCTCCTCCTCCTCCTCCTCCTCCTCCTCCTCCTCCTCCTCCTCCTCCTCCTCCTCCTCCATCTCCTCCTCCTCATCATCATCTTCTTCCTCCTCCTCCTCCTCCTCCTCCTCCTCCTCCTCCTCCTCCTCCTCCTCCTCCTCCTCCTCCCCGCGACACCACGGTCCAGGCTACAACTCCCACCACCCGTTACACACAACATGTCACTGCTGCTGAGCAAAGCCTCTAATTAGGAGGAGTGAGGAACTCGGAAACACCCCAGACTGCTCGATACAGGCAGCACACGAGCTGTCACACGGAGCAAGCCCCGCCCCCCAGACAGAAGGATGTGAGGACCTATTGGACACCGAGTGATGTACTGACTGAACGTTGAGCCAATCGTTTTCTGTTTCACTGTGTTTTTTCTAAGTTGTAAATAGGCAATTGAGCAGCCTATTCATATCTTTAAAATGATTTAGGCCCACATTTTGTTGTATGGTAACCATGCAACAATGCAAAGGATAGGGCTATTACGTTTGAAATGTATCACTATTTTAGATACTGTAGGCCGGCTATTTATATATTATTGAGGATAATATTAACCAGCTCATATATGCATTGTCATGTCCATATTCAGGGGTCCCCCATTATTAATTGTTAATGCTTTCATAAGCTCATGTGTTGAATTCCTGACATATCAGTATGCAAGAAGGGAGGGTTCACGTGAGACGGGATAGTCTAGCAGCTGAATAGACACTAAGCGGGAGAGACCCATAATGTTTTTTCAATTACTTTTGCATGTCTATGCATCACTCACACATTCGTTTTGCTAACACGTGTAGCTATTTCGTTCTAATTCCAGCACTTAACAAGTGTGAAGGACATTGGTTGCCAATACACAATTGCAGGTCGAATTTTTCTATCGGCTACCCACAAATACGTAGGCCTACGTCCATACACATACAAACACACACACGCACACACGCACACACGCACACACGCACACACACACACACACACACACACACACACACACACACACACACACACACACACACACAGACGTCATCGACGTCAATAACGTCATCGCTGTCTCTTTGTGCTATCTTCAGGGCAGAATCCGTTGAGCCCCTTTAATTAAGCCTGTTGGCCGATCTAGGGGCCGCAGAACCTGCCTCGTGCCCGGGATTCACTCGCGAGGCGCAGACAATTAATGACCCTTGTCTGCGATGGCGTGAGATAAATGGCGCAAGGCCGTAATGGCTGTGCTGCCCGGTTTCATGCGAGTGACACAGGATGATGGAGGCGCCTGGCGGTGCCATCACTGCAAGGAGACCGGGGCCAATGCGTTGGCCGACTCGAGCAACTATCTGTCTTAAAAACATGACTTATTTTCTCATGCCATTTGCAAATCATCAGGAAGGGACAACCAGAGTGACTTGGTAACTTAGTAACTTAGTAGTGGTAAGTAAACTAGTAACTAAGCAGTAGTGGGCTAAGGTGAAAAGTTGACTGACACGACACACGACCAAAACGAAATACATTTGAGATAACATGATATTTATATCCTAGTGTGCAGTCCTAACCAGGACAATATAGGCTATATTGTTATCATAGAAATGCATGGGGAATTTGATATTCAATTGTCTAGTAAATGACTGTAGAAGGACAACCACATCCATTCTTCCTACTTACCATGTAGACCTATGTTAAAGTTAAAGTGCATGCTACTGAAAGGTGCAGGGTTTGTTTCCCAATACCCGTTTTAGGTGGCATTTTTGATGCTTCCAGGTGTTAGGCTAAATAGTCATTTAGCATTTAAAACGAGCCTTGTGACATCCTAGGGGACTTAACCAACTGGTATGGCTGCATACCGTTACTCCCACTTGTGATATCACAAGTGGATAGATCTGGAAAGGGCTTATAATGATTTATCAACCTCCCACCTGGTAGTAAAATAAGGGTCCAAATAGGGGCCCAAAGCTGTCATGTTCCAAAAGTGTTGGAATTACCTAATGTCATGAACCATTTGAAATACCGAGATCCCACTTTCAAATATTGTCCGACTCATTACAATAACATACTCAGTACAGCTTATGATACCCGCTCCCAAAATGGAATTGTATATCTAAATGTGGATTATGTCCATTAAATTATTTCACCCAAAAATCCGAGGGCTGTATTGTTCGAGCTGGGCACAGAAATTATCCAAACGGGTGCGTGCGTGCATGCGCGTGCGTCTGTCTGTCTCTGCATTCCGTGCATGTCGGCGTGAGGGCGGACGGACTGTAGGCATGTATTCTTCTGTCTCACTCCGTCTCGAGCTCAGAGCAACAAGCCACGAGCCACAGTGGAGTTTTTTTTTACGCGCGCTCCGCTCCGCTCGCTCGCTCATTCTACTCAGCGCGCGTGGGCGGCTCCTCCTCGACCAACCTGTAGCGCCGCTCTCCGTGGAGCCAGTAGGAACAGTTGTAGTGGCTGTTAGTGGTAGTAAGATCTATAAACGCTCTTTCTCCGCCGTTCTGGTCTTCCGTGTTTCTCGGGCTGCCGAACATCTCTTTCTCGTCGACTTTGAAGAGGAGCAGGTGCGTGGACCGACAGCAGGTAGGCTAGCAGGCTAATTATGTTGTTCAGGAGGTTACATTGGGGCTAATTGGTTTTAACTGAAAATACAAATTTCCGCTCAAACCGTCAAACGGCCAACTGTTTATTTATCATTTCATCGTGATGTATACTACCATGGTAACACAACGATATAAATCTTTTTTTTGTGATATATTCGTTGCAAGGAGATCATTTAGGCTGTTATTGGGCTCCAGCTAGGCTGAAGGCGGATTAAACTCGATTAAACTCCCCTTCCCAACAAAGGAAATCTGTGTTACAGAATACAGACAATTTTACCTTGATGAACCTGTTTGGGTGTGCGTGTGTCTGTGTATGCGTGTGTGCGTTTGCGTGTGTGTGTGTGCGTGTGTGTGTGTGTGTGTGTGTGTGTGTGTGTGGCAGTAGGGCGGTGGCAACAAGTGATCTTGTCTGGTCAGTGTTCACACACACACACGCACACGCGCGCGCGCGCGCACACACGCACACACACACACACACACACACACACACACACACACACACACACACACACACACACACACACACACACTCACACACACACCACACAGCAGCAGCCTACCGTGTGTGCTTCCAGCCCTGATTGTATGTTCGCGTGTCTGCCGTCGTCGTTACAGCGGAGCGCGTGCGCGAGAGTGTAATTCGGGTGCTCATCAAGTGGCCATGGACGTGTTCCTTAAGGGCATCTCGAGAGCCAAGGACGGCGTGGTGGCCGCGGCGGAGAAAACCAAACAGGGAGTGACCGGCGCGGCTGAGATGACGAAAGACGGGGTGATCTTTGTCGGTGCGTCCCTCACCCACCACCCACCCCCACCACAACCATAACCACCATAACCTAAACCAACACTTGTATGATTCCTATACTTATAACTGTAACAAATTAAGACTAATACATGGGATGAGATCGAATTAGATTAGTATTTAAGCATTCTTATATATCCTTAGCATAGGGGTCAGGGTAAGGGGTACGCTAACCCTAATACACAATGTATAAATGATTACCTTTGTTAACATGAACATGAACACCGTTAATTAATGATTACCAGACCAATAGTTAACTGTTAGTTAATGCTTATAACTGCACAAAATGTTTATAAATGGTTAATTACCGTGTCCTTATTGTAGAAGTACCTATGATACAGATTTGAAGGATCAATGATAAAACTAAATATCCTCATGTTTTTTTTGCTAGCAGTAGATGTGGCAATCAAAATAATATTAAACCAACCATTAAATAAATAGATGATCGTTTTTTTATTTCCCTAAGAGAGTGATTTGAGGAACAGATTGACGTACTAGAGATGATATTTTGCATCTGACTCTCTCCAGGTACCAAGACGAAGGATGGAGTGACAACAGGTATGTGAGGATATTCGTGCCATTCTCTACTATTCTATTCCTTCACTTTCATTGGATTTTGCCACAGAAGTGAATCACTTTTAGGTTACTTCAGTGAGCGGCCATTTTGAAGTAGCCAGAGTGATACAGAGGAAGGTGATCACACCGTTGACATGGTGTCTTGTTCCCATGCTAGTCCTCTGTCTTCCTCTCCTTGTGTCCTTGGGGAGTGAAGGTCGCTATGCACAGCAACAGGCAGGCTCGTAATAAACTCAGGAGGGAGTCCTTTATAGTCTACATCCGTTGTGGACTGAATATTATGTACAAAAATAAAATCGATATTTGTCTATTTATTCAGCATTTTCACGGTTTATAATTCCTGTTTTATGAACTAGGTTGTGAGCGTTTTACAGCTAGCTCCTTGCATGGCAAAATTCTTGCGGAAATCTGACTAAATAAGTGAATAGTTGAAGGGTTGAAAAACTTGGTGACATCCCAGTGTGTGTTCAACCAGATGGGTGGATGGCTGTTTGTCACGTCTGAGAGGCTGACACGCCCACTGGTGGTGTCACAAAGGGAAATACATTGAAATGGCTTGTAATGGCTCAAATGAAAACATATAACTTATAACAAGTATGTCATAACACAACTTAATGAGTATGCTGGTAACAGATAGACAGGTAATCAGAAGACTATATTGCTTGGCTGGTCTCAGCCTACCAAACCAACCAGTCAGGGCGTGTTTAATCAAACAGGTATCATCCAGCGTTAGGAAATATACGAACAATGTACGTAATTATATCAAAAAAGGGGCATATACAGTATATCCCAATCCCAACATGTTTGTATCCAGCTCACTGGAGCCAGGGATGTGTCCGTCACCGGGCTCACCAGATGATTGGTGGGTCCTCTGAGGGGGGAGGGAGGGTCTCGGATCCAGATGGCTGTGGAGGTGTCCTTGCCCGAGGCATGCGTCATTATTAATTAGAAGTATAGCATGAACATAAACCGACGGCAGGAGATGGTGGACACGTCGTCCTCACCTTGGAATGTTCCCGTCACCATGCCAACCACCCACATGCACTTACTGCGTACGTACGTGTGTGTGTGTGGGACCGGACCTAAACGATGACAACGATGTGTAGTATGGAGACATGATAGGGAAACGTGGGAAATCAAAATTTATGAGACATTGACATTTCAGGTTGAATGTTGCCTGATTTACATGTTAAACAGGAACGTTGGTTTCATCCTATACTCTCCTTTCAACTGAAACTCCTCCCTTACGCTTGCTCCTCCCTATCCACTCCTCCACTCTACAATCCTCAAACTGTCGCTTTATTCCTCTCCACTCATCCCTCTCCTCTCCAATCCTCCCCTCTCTCCTTTCCTCTACTCCTCTCTCTCCGTTCATCTCTACTCCTTCCCTGTCCTCTCCATTCATCGTCTCCTCTCCTCTCCTCTCCTCTCCTCTCCTCTCCTCTCCTCTCCTCTCCTCTCCTCTCCCCTCCTCTCCTCTCCTCTCCTCTCCTCTCCTCTCCATTCCTCTCCTCTCCTCTCCTCTCCTCTCCTCTCCTCTCCTCTCCTCTCCTATCCTCTCCTCTCCTTCCCTCTCCTCTCCATTCATCCTCTCTCCTCTCCACTCAACTCCTCTCTCCACTTTTTTTTCTGAACAGTTGCAGGAAAAACTGTGACTGGGGTGTCCAACGTGGGCGGGGCCGTGGTTTCCGGGGTTACCAACGTCGCCCACAAGACAGTGGAGGGGGCAGGCAACATTGTTGCTGCAACAGGATTGGTCAAGCGAGATCCAGCCAAAAATGTGAGTAAACGTATACAGTATACGCAAAACAATGTAAGCACACGCACAAACACACACAAATGGACTTGGGTATTTTTAAGAATGCTTTTTTCTTCTGTTCCCACCTGAAACCGCACAATATCTCCTAACTATGCCGTAATGCCATTGGTTTATGCCTGTAACACCTTGAGTAAGGTGTTAAACTTAAATAGAGCTCAATTCAAGATATTAACAAACATATCCTCATATGGAAAACCCAATAAAGCCAAAGTAAACGATAAAATCAAAGACTTGAGGGAAGGCAACACTACAGGCAGAACCTTCATGAGGATGCAGGGGGTGTGGTCCCCTTAATTAGTGCATGGAGGAACCTTCATGAGGATGCAGGGGGTGTGGTCCCCTTAATTAGTGCATGGAGGAACCTTAATGAGGATGCAGGGGGCTTGTTTTGGTTTTGCAGAGAGGCTGCTCAACTGCTAACAGTTGTTTTTATTAGCCCTGGTGTGGAACCTTTTGGGAGAATAATTTGTTGTAATCTCATCATCTGTAACGGCTGGGTAAGACCTGGGTAAAACCAGGACAAATCAATAAAATGGATTGATCAGCAGAAGAGAGCTTGATGAACACATGCAGGAATTAAATTGAGGTTAATGGTTAATCATTTGAGGGGGATTTGTGGAGAAAGATCTGACAGCGGTTGGATCTATTTCAGATTGATCTCATGCGTTCAGATTGGATTCATGTTGCTGTTACATGGCTCGTTTCTATTGTGTCACTGACAGATGGGAGTAGGCTGTGGGCTGTGTGAGGAAGAACTGGTAAAACAAGTTGCTTTGTGAGGACACACAGAATCAGTCATTCAGCCAGCAGTACGCTCTGTCTCTCAGTGGAGAAGATTATTCCATTGGCATCGGAATCAGTATTGTTTCTTGTTATTAATGGGTTTATCTGTTGCAAAGCGCGGTCTGTCAATATTTGTTCACACTTGTACATACTACATCATAGATACACCTGCTCTCACACTGAATGGGTCGAAAGAGAAATACTATATACCATGTACATACTATAAATCATGTCTTCACATGTTATGTGATCCGGTGTTCAGCTGGTAGAGCAGGATATTTAGACATTCCAGGGTTAAGGGGTTGGATGAATAGTATGAATGAATGCACTCTCTGTATTGTAAAACGCTCTGGATAACAGAGTCCATCAAAATACATTTATATCCATAAATATAATACATATAAAATGTGTTAATAGAACACTGTTCACATTATATGATAATATTGTGTATTTATCTATACTACCTTCTAAGTTTAATTTTGGCCTGCATATACAGTGTGGACGACATCATTGTTGTGTAAGTCATGTATTAGTGTCTGATTGACTGTGTTTGTATCCTGCTCCTCCAGGAAGAGGAGGCTGCGGCAGCACAGACCGCCCTGGACTCTCCGGTAGATGCAGACAGTGCAGACGCTACTGAGGTAGGACTGAACTCATTAGGTAGTAGAGGGAGGCCTTTTACCAGCATTTAAAAAAATATCAATTTGGGACATCACAATGTGGGAGGTTTCTAACCAATCAAGACGTTGATTGACGGACAAAATATCAACTGGCAGGTGTTCAGCTGTCCGTCATACATCACCTGAGTAGACACTTATCACAAGCCATCACTCCCTCTTGTGATGTTACAAGCCATCGCTACCACTTGTCATGTCGCAAGCCATCACTCCCATTTATCATGTCACAAACCAACACTCCTATTTGTGATGTCACAAGCCACCACTCCCATTAGTGATGTCACAAGCGAGAGTTCTTCTTTTTAACCCGCCATGCCGTAATGTTTTTAAAATGCCGCTGCCGGCTTGACCAGGCCTGTGTTGTGGTAGAAGTGTATTAACCTCTCATGAGGACACTGAGGGAGGTCAGGAAATCTGTGAAACAAATTGTCAACAAAGTGTTGTGTGTGCACGTTGCAGGGGGAGGACGACTAGATCACGAACAGCCTCCAGATTCACATTCTAAGAACTACGACCAGAACATTCCCCGCTCTACTGCCAAGTCCCGTTGTGCCTCCTCCTGATTAACTCTGTGTGTCCGTGCACATGCGATTATTGTGCGTTCAAGTGTGTGCGTTTTTTCGGAAGATGTCTTTTTGTATGTTGTTTATAGGTGTACTCAAATGTCTGACCTAGGGGGGGATGTGAGATGTGATATGTGTGTTTGACTAAATGTGTGTCAACTAATGTTTCAAGTCTGTTGTGAAAATGTTGTCCTTCTTTGTCCTGCTGTTTCAGTGACTCCCTCCCACTGAGAATGGCATCTGGGCACAAAGATGTTGTGTGTATGTGTGTAAGTGTGTGTGTGTGCTTGTGTACGTGTGTATCTGTGTGTGTGCGTGTCCTATATATCTTCAGAAGCGATTAAAAAAGTACAACTAAATAAAATAGGAATATGTCAGAACTGAACATTATACCACCTAAGTTTCTATATAGGGAGACCAAAATGAAAGCGAAACAACTATTACTCTATTTTTGTGCGTAAATCTTTTCTCGGAGTTGTTTGCGGTTGGCTGTCAAGTGCTCAACCATTGGTGGACTCGTACTGTATTTTTCTAAGTTGTCACCGTTTGCTATTGAAATGCATATTGTCGATGTAGTTTAGATTTAAATAACAGCATGTATCCATGAATTCATCTCAAACTGCCGTGATATGTATGTTTGTTCTGTTAAGTGTTGAAAAATAAAATATGGCTTTGTTCTGTATGGCCAGGGTACTTAAATAACGTGGTTGAAAATGTTTTTTTCTTTGCATAAATGTGCTGATGAAAAGTATGTCACACAAACAGAAGCCATCAATCATTTGGGATAATCGCTGAGCTCCATGACTCATGCAGATATCCGCATCCAGTTTGCTCCCATTTAATAACGGTGTTCACCACATAAGTGATGAGTCAGATCACACCATTACTTACACCTTCAGTTGCTGGCTTTTTGCAGGCAATAAACAGTAATTTACATTTCCTAGTTGACACGTAATAATTTAAAACCGAGTTGTGGCTGAAAGTGTTGCGTTACCAATGTGCATCCAATATGTGACTTGAAATAAATTGCAATATAATAATAAATAAAACAAATATTCTGAAGCTCTGCCCATGTAGGGGATGCATAGCAACCATGTTACAAATGGCTGCTTGTCATACAGACGAATCGGCTTAACAGGTGGGTGGTGCACGACAATGTGTTCTGCAACAGTCCAATGTTAGGGTAAGTAAATAATTATTAGCTGAATAAGGCCTAATAGGTCCCGGCTTCTCATTGATCCACGAAGCAAAAGACAACTTAAGACCATGATGAACCTCAGCCTGGAGACCCCAAACCCTGGAGGATTTGAGTCAATAAACCAAGCAACCGTTGCAAATAAAAACCACCAACATCTGATCTAAGTTAGATACCAATTTATTTAAAAAAGCTAGAAACTGAGAAAAACACATTCTCTCCCAAAGACTCATCTAATATCCAGCACGATGTTGCATTCTTTGCAATCATGGCATCAAAACAAATAATTTTCTTTCCAATACATTGGAAATGAAAATCAAGAAGTTTATTTTAAACTTGGGACATGAAATGTATGCTTTATATTCACAAATACACAAGCATATACACATCGGTACATGTGTCCAAACGTTGTCCAAACATTTGGACACAGAAATCACAGTTCCCGGGGATTTCTGTAACATCTGGGTGAGATGTCCTTCTTATATCTTTGAAATATCTTCTCGCTGATGAACGCCGTCTCACTTCTTCCTCCTTCTGAGTGCCTTCCACTCTCCCTCCTGGGTGCCCAAGCTCCCATACAGCTCCTTCACCTTCCTCTTCCTCTCCGAGTCTCTGTGGAAACGAAATGACCAAACATCAGTGTCTTAATCGGGCGTCATAGCAGTTATGTATACGCTCATTATACAACAGTTGGGTACCAATCAGATCGCTGGATTTAGGTCCCCCGTTGTATAAACTAGGTTTGATCCCTCATGTCTGCAGGCCAAGTAATCCTGGAGCCAGATGCCTCCAACCTCTACCTGCTCATTAATGACCTAATGATCTGTAATCCCCGCGAGTTGCTCAGGATAAAAGCCTCTGCTGAAGAATGCGTTAACAGTGCAGCAGCAGCAGTCTGTGGGTCCCTGTGAACAGCCGGTCTGCGTACCTGCTCATGGTCTCTTGCAGCTTCTCCCGGGCCATGAAGCGGTTGTCCTTCCTGATCTCGCGCAGCGCGCCCTTGAACTCCTTCTTGTACTTGTGCTTGGTGCGCTCAGACTCCTTCTGCTCCTTCGTGTTCCCTCGTCTCTTCCCGTAGTCCAGCCTGCAGGAGCACACAACATGGAACAGTCATTGAGAAATAATAACAACATAATAAACTTTATTTATATAGCACTTTTCAAAACACAGTTACAAAGTGCTGCAATGCCTTTCATGTTCATGAATTAAGTTTTGATTTGGTTGTTTCCTACGCATTAAGGGCAGGATTGTGACACTAAGGCCCCCGTTTTACCAACCATGAGGTCTGTAAGCCGTTTAAAGCCATTTCGAAGCATCCCTTTGTGACATCACAAGTGGGGTTGTTCACTCGGACGATGCACAATGGACAGATCAACCCGAGCCTTTAACCAGTTGATGCTGTCCACCAATCAACTCCTTCCAGCCGGTTGGGACACTCCCACATTGTGACGTCACTAAATAAGGGCTTTTGAAACGGGCAATCACGGCTCACCATCAAGACCCCCGTAGGTGATGTAGGGCCCCCTTAACGCATCGCTTCACAAAGGCAGCCTTTACTCACACTTCCACGATCTTGGGAGTGAACATCCGGAGAGGAATGGGCTTCTGCTTCTCAAACACCAGAGGATTATGGGAGCGCGGTGCGCCGTCGACGGCTGCCAGGATCTCCGTTTTCAGCTCCTTAGACACACAAGTAAACAACAACCACAACACAATAAGCCCGTGAACAACAAGGAGAACCCCGGACCAGCTGCTCTCAGATAACCGTAATAGTTGTAAATGTGGGTCATCAGATGGTTAATTATGCCCTCGGAGACATGGGCACGAACCTGGAGGACCTCCGGGTGGGTCTGGAGGGGAAGATGCTTAGAGAGCAGTGTGTGGATGGGCTGGAAGAGGGCGGTGAACGAAGCTGAGTCCTTGTAGAGCACACAGCAGTGCTTCACCAGGTCCAGGCAGGTGGAGAGACAGGTCATCCTGCACGCACACACACGCGTTTTAAATTGGCATTTCTGATTTTTTCTATTTCCTTTTACAGATAAAGCTACTATTTATAAAACTCGTCCCTTATTCAAGACCCATCTCACCCATATCAACACTCTTAAACAATGATCAATCTTTATATAATTGTAAACACAGGACACAACCTGGCGTGACTCTATGGAAGAGGAGTAATGAACTGTAAGCCCATTGTTGAAACAACAGTAAATACATGTACATGGATATCATGACAGGCCTACAGTGCAGCATTTGGGATTCCATTGTTCATATTGTGCCCCCCTACTGTGTGTGTCTTTAGCGAGAGCTTAGCAACGGCTCCCACACACCAACTGCTGTGTGAAGCAAATCTGGACACACAGCGTGTCCGGGCTGGCCAGCCAGTCATGTGACTCGGTCAGTGATGTAATGCGCACCAGACATCTGGTACCAGTCTCATCTTTTGTTTTTTTATGTTTAGTTGTGTTGCTTAGTTCCTCCTGCGACAAGAAAGCCTCTTCATGCCACTATTAAATATTTCATAGCAAAATCTGTTCATTTTGAGCTAGTGTAGGTATTTGAAGAAAGCCTCCCGATTAAGCTACAATCTTAAAGTATCAGTATAACTGAAAAGAATCCCACCCCTCCCTTCAGGCCGCCCTTCAAAGCCACCCCTCCCTTCCTCCAAAGCCACGCCCCCAAACACATGACTAGCTCGCTGAATTAGCATGAGGTCCGTCTAGCCTTGTGGACGACTCTGATGATGAGCAATGACAACGTAGCTAGCCAGGTTGGTAGGTAGGCCAAATAATCATCATTAGGGCCGATTGAGAAGACTGCACGGGCAAATTACAGGCCTGTGACCGTCACGGATACAGGACGTTTTTATTTTTATTTTTCAGCGCATTGGATGGCTGTCATGTGAGAATTTCAACAAAGATGCAATCATAAGAACAACCAGAACCATGTTCTCATGATTCATCATCATTTACACCCAAAAGGCAAATGATGGTCTACAATTTAAATATCTTGATGCTGTTCAGCCTGAAATTCTGAATGAAAGGAATGCTGCCTTTTCGTTCAATTCATTCTGGAACCACACATACACAAATGCACACACACACACGCACACACACACGTCCTGCCACGTACCTATGGTGGTCCCTGTGCAGGTTGTCTGTGAGCTCCAGGTGTTGCGTCAGAGCCAGGGGCAGCGTGTGATTGGTCCAGGTGGCGCTGGACTGTGGCTCGGACAGCAGGAGCAGGTCGCTGTGTTTCCCCGCGTGCTTGAACGGCGGCACCACCGAGTAGCCTGCAGCACCGAGACAAGGACAAGATGAACAACATGACTCACTGCTACGCACTGCACTGATAAACCCCATCCCTCCCTTCAGGGCTCAACAGCTACCAACTCATAAGGGAGACATCTTTAAAGGTGACATATTATACCACCAGGTGTGAGTGGGATTAGCCGTTACAAGCCGTTTGGAAAATCTGCCTCTTCTGACATCACAAGTGGGCGTGTCCACACAGATGTATGACGGATAGATGAGCAACGTTGGCTACAGTCCACTCGGTAGGCTAACCCACTTGTGATGTCAGAAGAGGCAGATTTTCAAAACTGATTGTAACGGCTAATCACACCTGCTGTTAGAATATGTCAGCTTTAACAATTCTTACCTGCTACATGACTCAATTGTATATAGTAAATGTGAATGGTAAATGCTCTGCATTTATACAGCGCTTTTCTTACCACTGGCCACACAAAGTACTTTGCAATTGTTGCATACCGTTCAACCATTCATACACACATCCACAAACCGACGGCGGTGTGTGAATGTGTAAGGTGATGTGTAAGGTAACAGCCAGCTTGTCGAGAGCAGTTAGGGATAGCCGTTTTGCTCAAGGACAACTCAACTCTCTTAAGAAGCCAGGATCAGACTAGCAACCTTCTGGTTGCCAGTCAACCCGCTCACGTTCCTCAGTCACTGCCTAGGGAGATCTCACCAGGACTACTTAGTATTCGTCCTATTTATATAGAGATTATTTTTATGGCCATGTATTTCAAATTAAAACTGGATTCCCAATAGTATAACTTGTTTTATAATAATGTTGTCCAATCCCATTGATGGAAGATTGCTTTTTGATAAAAAAAATAAAAAAATTGTTGCATTTAACATTGTAGTCATTTCTTTCAGACATTTCTTTTCATCATTTCACCTTGACTATGAATTTCCTTCAGTCTAACCCTGAGAAGTACAGCTTTTCTACCAGGCAGCATAACAATGGGGACACACACACACACACACACACACACACACACACACACACACACACACACACACACACACACACACACACACACACACACACACACACACACACACACACACACACACACACACACACACACACACGAAGGGCATTCTTGTCCGATAAAGGTTGCACAACAAGGCAATGGCATTTCAATGAATTGGGACCAAATCAATACAAACTCAGGAAAGTAGAAGGAATGACTGAACGAATAGCTGTCTGCATGAATAAGCCATTACGTTCATTGACAGAATAATGAACCAATGGGTTAATGAAGGGGCGTGGCTACCTGTAGAGGTCTTGTCCGGCACTGCCAGGTGTAATATCCCACACAGGAAGTTGAGGAGCTCGGGCAGGAGGCGCTTAGAGAGCGAGACGTACTCCAATGCCAGGCAACACAACACCAAGCCTGATGTCACATCCTGCAGTGATGTCACCGGACACTGGGGGACAATACGCAGGAAATGAGACAAAATATACACGCCGACTTTTTTTTTTTTTACATTCTGATAATCTAAGTAGATCGATTTTTAAATGAGAAGTGAACAATGAGCTCAAACACAACATGGGCCTGACGGTCTGATGGTGATGTCATGAGAGTATGAGTATTAACACGGGTATTAGTTGCACAATCAATACAACAGATAAAATGGCTCCTTTCACCACCAGATTTAGTTTTTTATGTTTTTATTACCCCCTTTGTGCCAGGCAAACAAAGGAACAATGAATGAACACAAATTCAATCATACAAATGTATGAAACCTTGGTTATAACCTCCTTCCACACAACAACTATTATTCAAGTAGAAAGATGATGCAATTTAATTATATAGACATAGGCCAGCCATCGCTGAGTCTGTCTTGCCGACGGGCCTCAGTCAGGGCCTACCTTGGAGAGACTCTGGCAGATGAATAGTAGGGCGGGCGTGGTGACCGGGTGTCTGTAGTCAGACGTGGGGAACAGCAGCGCCACCACCTTCAGGTACACCAGCTGACCAAGACGGGGAGAGGCAAAAAAACATAAACATACTATTTATAGTCATTTACTACGACTGCTCATTTTTTCATGCAAATGCTATTAATGAGCAGTTAGGGTAGTATTGCTCAAGGACTTTTAAAGAATGCTCCTGCTCCCAATTAAAACAGGTATATACGCTGAAGAGCGTTTGACATCTAAATACACCCATTCATAAAAGGTCCTTAATTCATTTTGACATCATTCCTTATGCATAGACCCTTTTCCCGGGGGTGTCATTGTAAGACAAACAGTTATCCCTCATAAACGTATTTAAGTACCAGGTAGTGGACTAAAGTAGTGAAGATAAGCCTAGGCCTAAAAAAAAAAAAAGTTTGGTTCCTGTTGGTTGTCAGTTGAGGTCATGGGTAGGTAGGGAATTTATTTTATTTTTTTATTTTACTTTTTCCAGCGGCAGCGAATGATAGGTAGGTTGTTTTCATTTGAAAACGAGAAAATTCGCTCATCCTTGTACAGAATGAAGAGGTGCTGTACCAAAACGTAATTATAGTTTGCATACATTTTTTTTTTTTTTTTTTTTTTATAAAGCTCATAAAATAATTTGGGTCGCACATAAATTGACAGGGTTGGTCGGAAACCGGAACCAAACAAAAAAATTTTTTAGGCCCTACTACCAGTGCCCTTATAATGAAGGGAACAGGCCCATAATCAGTCCTAAGAAGATGAATATTGACCCTATGAACAGGGTCAATACAAGCGGCTCCAGACTTCCCGTCTGTGTTCGCTATCGGATTGTGTGCGTTTCGACGGAGACAAACAAGATGGCGGCCGTGCGTACCATGTCGAGGCTGGGGAAGGGGGAGCGCCCGCTGCCCTCCAGGTCCTCCTCCATGCCGTGGCTGGCGTCGGCCAGCGCGCTGCGCAGGGCCTTGGAGGCGGCGTCGGGGAACATCTGGCCCATGTCGTACAGCTGTCTGGGAGGAGGGGAAAGAGGTCCAGTGAGACAAAGCCGTTTCTAGAATTGACCCATTTGTGATGTCACGAGGGGGCGTGTCCACCCAGAGGTATGATAGACAGGTGGGCTGGACTAGTGGACTGTACCAACTGGTATGCTGATTCATCTATCAAACATCTGGGTGGACTCTCCCACTTGTGACTTCATTGGAGGGTTGAAATCCTAACGGCTAATCAACATGTATTTAACATGTCACAATCTATAGGGACATTTATAAGTGGCAGTGTGGCCCAGCCATGTTAAAATCAAATAGGTCCAATAGGAGCCATTAAAAATTGACTAAATAACAAAAGAAGAATATTCAAGCTTACGGTATGAGCTTATCGATGGTGCCGAGTTCAGGTGGACTGCTGCAGGCCAAGTCTCCCATGTACTCCAACAGGAAGCCAAAGAGTTTCTGTCAACCAATCACATGGTTCATTTAGAAACAACTAACTTTCAGGGAGAGGGTTAGTTCAGTGGCTAGTTGTTTAGACTCCCAGCCCTACCCTGCTGCAGCCTCCATTAAGATGCCCCAACCACTTCCTTCTCATGATGACATTAATGACTTCTACTTAATGGCTAAAAACGATCCTGTCACTTGGATAAAAGCCTGAGACTTTACAGTAAACACTGCCTTTACAACTTCCTCTTCATTTACAAATGAATACTTATACAGTTGGTAAGGGATGTGCATCATATATATTAAAACTGAACAAAAAATATATATATATTTATCAAAAAAAAAAGAATATATAAAACTATACATTAAAACTGAGCACAGCAACATGTGAAAACAAACCTGCAGCTTGAGCTTGTTGCCCACAGCCAGACTCGGGTGGTTGCATTTCTGGGTGCGAGCCAGGATCACACACTGGTGATCTGGGGAGTGGCCCTTGAGCAAGGCCACAAACTCGCCTTGGTTCTCTGGAGCTGGAGGAAGAGGAACAGAGGGGGATATTACAATTGATCGTAAATAATATGGATGAATGTGCAATTGGTTCTAATAAGATTAACAGCATCGAGCGTATATGAGCGGTATTGATTGCAAGGTAAGAGGTGATACAGAGGCAGTAGAAGACAATTTGAAACAAAAATCTAACTGATGATAAATCCATTAATTTATTATATACTGTCATGATGCATTTATATAGTGCCCAGCATAATGTATACTACCCCCCCCCCCCCCCACCATAAACCCTCAAAATCAATCAAACAATCTTTCTTCCATTACTGGATTGAGGCGAGTTATCCACATTACATTCCGTATAGAAGACATGTCTATACAGTGTGTAAATCTGTACAGTATTTGCATATTTATGAATGGCCGCAGGTAGTTACCAGTGAAGGTGTAGGGCAGCTCTGATTTGGCCGCTTCCTGCTGTGCCTTTAATTCCTCCTCGGTCAGGATGACGCCGGGTGCAGCCTCTTCCTCCTCCTCCTCTTCCTCCATTATCTCCGCCTCTTCCCCGCTCTCTTGTTCAGAGTCCAGGTCAGAGTGGCTGTCCGCCTCCTCATCCTCTTCTTCATCACCATCCTCATCGTCGTCACCCACGGCAACCCCTTCTCCATCGTCTTCTTCCTCATCCTCCTCCTCCTCCTCCTCCTCCTCCTCTCCACCCTCTTCATCCTCCCCTTCGTCATCACCTTCGTCACCCTTGTCCTCCCCTTCCCCACTCAGCCATTTCCCGTCCTGGGGACGCACAAGAGATGAGATGAAGGTTGGATCAGCAAACGGCACAGGATTCATCATGAGACCGCTCACACAATCAGCAATCACTAATAAAACAGTCAGCACAATCAGCCCCACAATCAGCCACCACGTTATGAACAGGTGGGTATCCAAAATGTGGACTGGGCTGTCTCTGAATAAATTGATGATAAAAAAAAAAAAATCTAACTATTTATTTCCATAACAATCTTCCCGGTATGCCACTGCTATCTTACGTCTTCTTCTGTTCAGTGGTGTCTAGACTTGTTCATACTGACATTAGAAGTGTATTGCTATGTGATCCATGTCTATAATAATAATAATAATAATACATTTTAATTTAAAAGCTACCTTTCAAGGTACCCAAGGACACTGTACAAATAAAGTGCATATACTCAATAAAAGTAAATAAATAGTGCATAGCAGTCTCACACAGGGTGGGATAACACTGACCATATGGACATTAGATTGCTATGCGGCCTCGTCTACATGTATTCCCCGTCCTAGTCGGCCTGCGCTCACCTTGTAGCTCAGGGGCTTCTTGTCGTCCTTGTCGAGGATGAAGCCGTCGTTGAGGTCGTCGGCCGACAGGTGGGCCGGGGCCTTGGGAGCACTCTCCACCGCGTCCCCCAGCATCCTGCGCAGGCGGTCCGCCTGGAGGGGGCGCCAACCGGGGGGGGGGGGGGGGAGATGTCAAGCATGATACCAATAAGAAGAAGAAATAAGAACCATCCCTGGAATACAAATAGGTATCCACCAATACCGTTGGGGAGGAATTTAATGTATTCCAATGTAAATATAGGAACTCTCCATTCTCAAAAAGTATTTACAAGTGCAAATCTAAATCTGAATTATTACGTCAATTAAGTTCTGACAAGGATAGAACATCCTCTTCCTTCAGATGAGAAGATCATTTCTAGTAAATCAGTCATCTCTCTTCCTGTAGCAAAACAATAGTCCTCACAAGACAGGGAGGTATAATTTACATCTGGAAATTAAATCAAACTAGAAAGCTCCCAGACAAAAAGACAGACCCCCCTCCCCCCAGTCCACCCAGCTAGGCCAGGTGGACAATAACCGTGCCCCCCCCCTGTGACGCAGTGAGTACGGACCTCCAGCCTCTGCAGGCGCTCCCGCTCCTCTCGGGCCAGCTCCTCGGGGGTCTTCAGCTTCTCCGAGGGCGCGGCCTTCATCTCGAAGCCCAGCTCCCTCACCATCATGTCGTACTCGTCCAGCTGCACCTGCAGGAACCAACCGGTCAGCAGGACCAGGGGGGTCACACGTCAGACCACAGAACGCAGCGGAAGACCCCGGAAAACGGGAATACAGTCCGGTCACTTTAGCGTCAGACGGTCTATCTTCTATCAGTCGAGCCTCTTTCATATCTACAAAGAAAGTAGAATAACTTGGGACTCAAATACAGTCTAAGGAGGTTTGCTTCACATGAGTATGCAACCACAAACCAGGGTGCCATTGTAGGCAGGAAAGCCTTCATCCAGGGGAACATATCACGGGTACGGGGGGGATCAGGATTCCCTCCCGGGGAGTACCTTGGGTTTCTCCGGCTGGAGTTCATCCCGCTCGGCTTTGGAGGGCTTGTTGGCCAGGAGGGTCTGGATGCTCTTCCAGTCCTTGTCCAGCTTCTCAGTCAGCTCAAAGGTCTCTTCCTTCTGCACCTGCCGCTCGCGCTGTAAGGGGGGGTGGGGAAAAACCACCGTGTGACTCACAGGTTCAAAAAGGCTAATCTAAAGCTTCCACCGTCTCCACCTTTTTATATAAAGGTTAAAACAGACAAGAGAAAACAATGTTTTTATTAATTTCACCGAGAAAACCCATTGAGACCCAGTTCAGTTTTCAATGCTGCCCTGAGTCTCAATTTCATCTTAAAGTCTCAAAGTGTAATATTGAGTCCCTCCCAGTTAGCAGGTGGGAGACTTTCACAATCCACAAAAATCTGTACGTGTTCTGTCCACCGTAGTGGCTGAGTGCTGCGGACAAGGGCAGCCTGTGTGGCGTGAGTGGGAAGGTCTCTGGTTGTGTCGAAAGTAGGATTATTTTAAAGAAAGAGTGATCAAACAGCATTGACTACAGATATGTTGAGGTCATTCTGAGCTACGACGAGTGGAAATGTTGCACATTGCATATTTTATCTATTGGCAGAGGCTCAGCTGTGTATAAGAATCTGAGCAAGAATTATATTTATAAGTATGTTTACCGAGTACCAAGTTTGACTTGGTAAGTTGGCACAAGGAAGAAATAAGAAACACAGATGTAACATGATATGACGAGATGTGACACATAAATAGTGGATAGAGTAGGCCGTCTTTGCTGCTGCTGAAAGTGCACCTGAACCTTCCCGATGGATTAATAAAGTTCCTATCGACCTACCTTCTGCAGCTTGGACTTCTGGATGAGCTCCTCGATCAGCTCCTGCCGGCTCTTGGCCCTCGGTGCCCCCCCCTTATCGTCCCCTGCCTTCTTCCTCAGGAGACCCCCGCCGCCGCCGAAGTGGGACCGGGTGAGCTCCGCTGTGGGGGGGGGCAGGAGATAGAAAGATTACAGATAATATCTAGATCTATATATGGCCTTTTACACCTTGGTGTACTTTACAGTGAAGAGGAAATGACGTGGAGCTCAGGATGGCATTCGAACCAGCGGGGCGCTTTACAAGTCTTATTTCCTGCATGGTTAGCACATCTCCAGGAGCCACATAATTAAATAGTGTGGACGCCAAAAGATTATACATCACATCCTGTGTGTGTATTTTTGTGATAAAAATAAATAAAGGAGGATTTCAATTTTCTTTTTACGTTCGCTGTGGTTTTCAATAACAGAAGGGAAATAGAATTATAGCGCAGCTAGATCTGGTTAGCAGCAGGACAAATTTATATTAATGGATGCAATTATTTGGACATGGGAAAAAACACTTGGATGCTGGAGGTCTCTGATGAAACGTGTGAGTGTAATTGTCGTTATCCATCGTCCACCTACAGCTGTTACATGGCTATCTTGACCAGGGACCAGTTTATCAAGTCCTGTTGGGTTGAGCTTTTTCTGCCAAAAGGCTACAAGCTTCTTTACTGTTTTTTCTACTGCTCAGTCATTAGGCAGACACTACTTACAAAAGCCACTTAGCAAATCCAGATACTTGTCATTAAGGAGCAGGTAGAGGCTGTATATAATGTGCATGGATGCTTACAGGTCGGCAGTGTGTAGACATTGGAGATCAAACTTAGATCCTTTTGGTTCTAGGGAAAACCCCCATGCCACTACACATTCATGAGAGCCTGGAATATGTTCAGTCTCATCCTCTTTCGTGGGGGATTTAATATGCTTAACGAATGTGGGCGAGGTGAATAAGAGGGAGACATGATGCCTCATTGCCTCCCTCTCTTAAATGTCAATGGGTCGTTTTGAGGAATAGATGTTGTCTGTATTGGTGGCAAATGCGCCATCTAGTGTCCAAGAGATATTTCAAACATTGTATCCAGACAGTTGGGAAAAACACATTATTTACAAAAACTACAATCATGCAAAGTTTCATAATGTATTCCAACAGGTTCAATATTTGATCTGAATAACACTATTCGTAGAAGATACACCCAAATAATACTATAAGAGTGGGTTACAAGAAGATTTTATTATGAAACACATACCCGACAGAAGTCCTTTCTCGTCTGGTTCGCTGTCACTGTCCATCAGGTCATTGAATTTCTCCATCTCGGCCAACGACTGGCCGTAGTGAGTGAGCTCCTCTTCCTCGTTCAGATTAAACATGTCTTTCTTGTCGTGTTGTTTCTGAAGAATCAACCAACAATGAATGCAAACTTCATCTTAGAACATGAAAATGCATTTGATTAATTCCAGATGCGAAATTGGCTTGTCACAGCAGAATAATAATACATCTGATTTATTTTTGTTTTACATGACGAGCAATCGATATTATTATACTATAACCAAACTTAAACAAATCTCATAACTACGACTTGACAGTTTCATCCATTTTAAACAATACTGACACTCATAATAAACATAGATGGAAAGGACTCACCTGTCTCTCCATGGAGAACCTCTCGAGGATCTTGTCCTCGGGGTCCATATTCGTGTCATATTCTCCAAACCGCCGGTCAATAAATTTATTGGACTTGTGCTTGTTTTGATGTTCCTTGAGAAGTGTATCTTTTCTCTACGAAGAAGAAGAGTATTTATATTTTTAACACATACCCATCACACACACAATCAAGTCAAATAACTGGCAAGCATACATGATCATCCCACTGTTCTGACACTGAATTTATAACGTAACTCTTTTATACTACTGGGTCGGGTATTAGTTATTTCCTTACCTTGTTGATTGCTTTGGACCGAGAAACACCGGGTAGGCCCACATCATGTTTGGATTTTCTTCCCAAAACCTCAAATTTCTTCCTGTTAATTTTCACCTCGAAAGGGTTATTTTTGATTTCAGCAGAGGTCTTGGATTTGCGAACCTTATCCACAAGGCTCCTCTTTTTCTGTGGCTTCACCATCTGTACCAACAAAACCAAGACAATATAAGAGAAATACTAAAGATATTCTTCACTATTTAGTTTTGGTTAAACACACAGCTAACGTTACTCGTCTTAGCATTAAATCCAAACTGTAACGTTACCTTTCAGACACGTAGATCACTGGTTTTTAAAATAACATCAAGAAGCGGTCAGATCCCAGCACCGTGGGAATATAAATGTGAAACGAATGATTATTATTCTAGTGTTATTATTCTGGTGTTTCCACGTTTTTTCTGTGCCAGCCCTGGTCCAGCGTGCAGGAAGTTGGGGTTAAAGTTGAACACAAGGTAGTTATGAAGCGCCACCGGGCGGTGAATCAATTTACTGCAGCGCCTCTAGTGGTCGCCACCAGCAACTGAAAATGTTTGGCTAATCTAACATTGACAACAACCCATTCAGTCACCATCGTACCATAATCGTCCGAAGCAAATAGAGGGGATACTAAATATTGACCAACTGTATGATGTTGCATCATTTTCTCATCTTCTTTATGTCATCAATTTGTTAAGATCAAAATAAGTAATATGATGACACATTATCTGTTAATCATCAAACTGTGGTTCACTCAACGTGTTAATGGTGGGCAATTATGCACATCGAATTTTAAATACAATAATGCATAGATACATTTCTTAACTTGATTCCATATTAGTTCATGTGTTTGTAGTTATTTATCACTTTTTTAATATAAACATGGCACAAAACACATGTAAGATGTGATTTAAATAATTTACATTGATCAAACAAAACACACGTGTACCAAGAGAATACATTTTCACAGTAGTGTGTTTATTCAAGGATGAAAAAGCAACAGTACCATGAAGAATCATTGATTGCAAGTCTATAGATGCAGGATAACACATAAAAATGGAAAATGGGTCAGACTGTAAATACAATTCATCATAAATGTGTGTGAATCAAAAGAAAAATTGAATAGTGGATAGAACAAAAAGCTTCATCACAAGTAGTTTAGTATCATGTATAATGTGCACAGTAATGCAAAAAGTACAAAACAATAGTGTAGGGTCGCGAGAGTTTACAATCATGTAAGGGAGTACAGCAATATGGAGGTTAATGCCATGCAGTCCTTATATGGGCCTAGACTTCCTCTGCCTGCATGAAACATCGTAAATACACCATAGTAGTTTTTTTTATATAACAAAAGCAAGGATGTATCAGGCCTCTACACTGTCAACCTTCAATTTCCCATTTGGTACCTAATGTTGTTCAAAGAAAAAAAAAAAAGGAAACAACATTTCATAGCCATAACTCGTCGATTCCCTTGGGCAGAGTTTGTCGATATTTCATCTCTTGTCTCAGAGTGGTTAATCTGGCAAGCTCAAAACAAACTAATTGTGTTCCCATCATCGATTATATATTACAGAGTAAATACTTCTTTTTTTTTCACAGGGAAGTGTCTGCACAGCTTTCAGGACGTAAAACCCTCTCTAAGTGATACCCCAAACATTGCCTATTCTTATAGATTGCAACATTCGAATAGTGACTGAGACATGAGAAGTGGTTTAGAAAGAAAGACCGGTTCACAGTGCTTTCACAGACGTAATGCAGGTCTACGAGAGCTGAAAATAACATCAAATATGAGATACCATTCATTCAGCATGAGACATTTGTGTATGGACTCTGCTTTTCATTGTATTTAGAAGAAGACAGCACCCATGTCAAAAGCAAGCCGGTTAAAAAGGTAAAAGCAACTGAAAAAAGTGAACAAACCAGTTTTTTTTTTACCACATTCCTTCATATTGAACAGCACATAAGGCGATACTGTCAAAAATGTAATCCTTGACATTAGCTGTATATCGGTCACCCTTCGAGATTCGCATCAAGCGCATAGCAACGCAAGTTAAAGCTCATATAGTTCTCCTACAGCGAAGCATACTGCTCTATCAATTTGAAAAACATCTTCATAGGTTCGTTTGAAAAAAATTGAGCAGTGGGAACTAGGTTATGAATGGGTTATTGCAATAGAAGATAGAAATCAGATTTTATTTTGACTATGGATTAAGCATATAATTTTCTCAACACAAGATGGCCGACATTGTTGCTTGTATCTTGTATCAAGCGGGTTTAGGAGTTGTAGTTTTCCACTTTGGAACCAGTAAGAGGAAACAGGCTTTCAGGCTATTCTTTTTGTATTTTTATACTCAGAAGACTCAAAAGTCCTTTGTTACAATCCCAGTTCATATGAGTAAAAACAGAGCAACATGTTAAAGGCAGGACAATAAAAGCCTGAAATCAACATGTTCACACACATCCAGTGTGCGAACATGTGGAGTTACACGTGCACAAAAATAAAATGCAGAGGCAAAAACAAAATTAGTGATTAAATCACTCTGACCCAAGAAGCCGCTAAAAGTTCCAAACATTTCTAAAGCCGCCCAACCTGTTGCTTAATGCTGTATAAAAAATTGGCACACTCTAACAAGGAGGCGCAGGTTAATAAGCCAATGATGAATCTAATATCAAAACGTTGAAAATAACAGACTCCAAGTTTGTGAGTGGCTTTTTTCGCAGTGGGTGAAATGGCAGAGGACGAAAAATATTATATTTATATATATAAAATAAAAGAGATGTAAGCCAGACTTCCCCCCCCTCATGACAGACCTATCGCTCTCCTCCTCTAGGCCTCTGCCTTCTTTTTGTTCTTCTTCAGGAAGGACGGAGTGCGGAACTTCTTCTTCTTTTTGGAGGGAGATTTGCTGGGGGACTCGTCGCCGTCCTCCTCGCCGGGCTCCTCCCCTTCCGCCGCCGCCGCATCCGTCACTACCGCATCCGTCACTACCGCATCCGTCACTACCGCATCCGTCGCCGCCTCCTCCTCCGGCGCAGCCACCGTTTCCGTGGCAACCGGGGCGGGGGCGGAGTCTTCGGCTTCCGGGAGTGCGGGGGCGGCGTCGGAGGGGTCGTCCGGGGTCAGGTCGGGCAGGGTCTGTCGGAGGGTGGCGCCGTCGCTCTCGTCCTTGGAGGTGGGATCCGGGAGGGACTCTGTGATTGGTGGGAAGGAGGTCGAGGGGAGGGGCTAGTCAGTGGGTGGATAGAGTTGACACGTCTGCGGGATGGGCCTTCACCTTGACTGCTATGATTATTATTATTGACCGCAGGAATTAACGTAGCCACATTGATGCAACATTGCCAGACAATTAACACACTGAATGCCCAAAAAAGAATTTGCGCCCTTGAATAATTAGAGAAGATACATTTTTTTAAAAAGCTATGAACAGGCAAGTTTCAAAATTATTACAATGTACCAACAAACGTATTAAAAGAAAACGTCGTTTTTTTTACCTTCAAAAAGCTAAGAAAGAAGTTAAAATATAACCTGTAGAAAAGATGGTTCACAAACATTCAACTATCCTACGCTAAGCATTCACAGGAACCCAATGCTCAGGGATGACAAAAAAGCCAACGCTAACTTCATAAACATCCACCGAAATCCCCTGAGAGCCATTAAATCATTTCCTCCGGGATCAATAAACTCATCTTTTTTTTTCATCTTATTTTTCATAAGGATAAGATTGCCATCATTTCTCACATGCCTCCTTCCCCAACAACCACTCCATCTTATTAAAAAAAAGGCCACAAAACCTCCTTATGTGTAATCACATGTTCACTCCAACTCTTATTTTACCTTCATTTATACAGGCAAATCTTAAGGAGTGCGGTTCTCGTGTTCATTTGCACCCTGTGTAAGAAAGAATAAATAAAAGTGTCTAGAAAGATCCAGAAGAACCACAGCAGCAGCAGCAGCAGTAGTAGCGACCTCGATATAAAGACAAGCACAGGTGCATCTGCCTCACAGCCACGTGTTAACCATAGCTTAGGACTTGTATAATAAGCCAGCCAGTCTCACAGTCACACTGTCGCATTTCAGTTTGTTTACCGGAAGCACAGCTATCAAATTAATCTCAGACGTTGAATAATTACAACAATATGCCACGCTCGCGATCGCGCTCTATAGAAACACTTGACATTCAATAAATAACAACTCGGGGGCATTAATAAGCGCTGTGACAACACCATCATTCAACAGGTCCAACAGGGACACCGAACCAAATATGGCAGCGTTTTAATCAGCCACAAACACGACACGCAGTCCGCTGCCCCAAGCCTTGTGAAAAGCACACACTATGTGCACTCAATAGCGCCAAACAATTATAGCCACTTAGAGCACACGCATGCTAACAGACTCAAAATGTCAACACATCGACGAACACAGAGCATTATCCCTTTGTTTTTAATAGGACACATTGAAGGCATATAATAAACACCACACAGCCAGTCCTTATGGCTGGTATATCGGAGAGCCATGTTATCAACAGCAGGAATCTGAGCCAAAATACAAGGACTATTAGAAATGCTGCTATGCCTGTAAAGCCCACACTCCAACACTTTGTTTTACCTGGTGAACGACTCATCTGTAAAGAGAGCACACAGAAAACCCAACAACATTTCTGAAAAGGACCCATACATTACCTGTTGTTTCATGACTGATAACATATAGGGTAAGGTGGTTGGTTGTTTGTGTTAGGATAAGTTGTGAGACAGTGGTTGAATGCAGGGTAGGAAGGTTAGCGAACACAGAGTAAAAGGAGGTTGGATTTATATGCTGAGGGGGGGTTTGTTTCACCTGGCTTTCTCCACTTCCCTGAGCACCACAGAAGAAGAAGAAACTGTGGTCATTCTTGGCATCACTACCAACGCATATCACATTACAATGTTATGTCTTTCTTTGAACGAATATGTATTTAGTCAAGTAGGTGACTGCGTCAATTAAAGTTGCCAAACATACTAAACAGCCAATAACATTGGGCTTTTGTGTTCACAATTACTTCTGCCGTTGTGTCTTGGTCCTTCTACCGATCACTCCAGGGAGGAGGGAGGTGCTTGTGAAACAAACCCCGCCTCAACAACAATAACCGAGGAACGGGTTCTGGTGTCGTCAGAGAGACTGCCCCCGGGGGATTGGCGGCGGTAGGGCGTCAACACAGCCAATCGGGGGTTAGTAAGAACACAGTCATGCAGTTGGTGTTGGTAGGGGAGGTAGGGGGCGGGGTCAGTACTGAGGCATGGACGTGATAGGTGAGTAGTTGTGGGAGGAAGGGGCGGGGCTAACGGGAGACTCAGATGGGGATTGGACGTACTTACTATGGTAACAGGTACTCTTTTGCTTTTCCATCTCCTGAGTGAGCACGCAGCCACAAAGAAGGAAAAAAAACAAGCACAAGTAGAAACAAATGTCTATGCAGATCAAACCACAGGCACTGCGTTAAGTAAAAAAAAGTGGAAAATGGTAAAAAAAAAAAGAAAGGAATGGAGAGATTCCATTCCTCAGGGGGAGAGCCCGGAAGATGGAGAATGGAAGTGAAAGGGGAAAGGAGATCGTACATCGAAAGGCATGTGTTATAATATTGTTCATATTAGATTACACCCCATGGGTCCTAAATCCTAGATGCTTCCCTCTCTCCCCACTCGTTATCTCTAGCTTGCTGTGCTGTATGATATGAGTTCAAACTAGACGTTTGTGTTTACATGAACCTTATAACCTTACACATGAGTCATGGCTCAATTCCAAGAAGATTACATTTAATAACAAAGAATATCTATTTATTTGATATTATTTCTGAGGCCGACCAGCCTTAATGTTAAGAGGCGGATGGCGCTAAGTAAAGGTGTAATCCAACGGTAATAATGACCAAGAGGGAACTGACGGTTACCTCCACTTAATGTTAAGTATCAAGTAAAGTTGCTCTAATATAGATCCCTTACCTATGTGCGCGTCGTCTTCGCTTATTTCTTTGTGCTCTACCTAATTACGGTTTTGCATGAATATCATCCAAAACCCACGACGCCACACAGCTAACCTCTTGGCCGGTTATTACAACAACCACACAAAACGTCACCTCTCAAAAAGAGTCGTTTGGTTAAAAAAATAAAAAAACACAACACAAACGCATCGGAACCCCCCCGACACACGCTGAGACGGACCCCCGAGACCACCCCACGCTCCGCCTGCGTTGTTCTTGTTGTTCACGCTCACTCACAGGCAAAACAACCCAAGCCAAACCTCCAGGCAGCTGGGGGGGGGGGGGGAATCCATGCTGTGCCCAGGCCGGGCCATGGCAGCCAGGGTGATCAGAGTGGGCCACGTACCTTCTTCCTCCACTCGGACCGGGGTGCTGGGTGGGGTGCAGGTGGGGTCCGGTTGCTTGGCCTCCTCCTCTTCCTCAGCGGGGTGCTCTTCGTCTGATGGGGAAGACGAAAATAAACGATCAAACACACATCAACAACATTTATGACGTATAAACAAAAGGATGAATTATAAGGGGCTTCCAAACATTTCCGTAAACCCGCCGGAAGCAGGCGGGAAAAGAGGCACACAGGGAAGGATTCCTTTGACTTTAGAGATAGTAAAGCCAAAGCAGAACACCCACAACCAACATTCTTTGTGTCAATCGGCCAGAAACGTTATTAAAAACAGGCTTTTAATAACGTCACAAAACCAACAAAGCACTAGCCAGACCCAAAAGCACACCGTTTCAAGACTGGACTTGAGGTTAGAAGGAAAAAACGTAAGAAAACCTTTGCTTGTGTCCCGACATGAGATCCCCTTGTTGTTGTTGATGATGTAACACCTTTGTTGTGACACAAACTTGTCCTAAGTTCATCGATCTTGTAGGGCTTCCATGCATCATATATCTCCATATGACCCAATGCATTGTGACCGTCGGTCGAAACAATAAAACCAAGCAAAGACTTCAGGGAGGATTCAAGACAGCATGACGGCGCGCAAGGTCACCGCCTTACGCGCTATCAAACACCACCCCATCAAACACCACAGAGCAGCCCGCCATTAAACCAGCACCACACACCCCCACACCCGACTGGAGGAGGGCTCTGGGTCCCAGTAGAGAGGGGATGAGTTGAATGAGGAGGAGGGCTCTGGGTCCCAGTAGAGAGGGGATGAGTTGAATGAGGAGGAGGGCTCTGGGTCCCAGTAGAGAGGGGATGAGTTGAATGAGGAGGAGGGCTCTGGGTCCCAGTAGAGAGGGGATGAGTTGAATGAGGAGGAGGGCTCTGGGTCCCAGTAGAGAGGGGATGAGTTGAATGAGGAGGAGGGCTCTGGGTCCCAGTAGAGAGGGGATGAGTTGAATGAGGAGGAGGGCTCTGGGTCCCAGTAGAGAGGGGATGAGTTGAATGAGGAGCTTGGGAAGGCGGGACGGAAGAGGGAAAGGAGGGTCTGGTTGCTCTAGCAGCAGAAGAGCCCCCCCGTGGGGGCTCGCTCTCTCTCTCTCTCTCTGCTGTACCTGGACCCCGGCCGGCCTCAGCGTCAGCCCCCTCTTTCTCCCCCTTCTCCAGCCCGGGCGCCTCCTTGCTCAACGCTCGGAGGACGGCGCAGTGGAACTCCCTCTCGGGGGACTCCGGGACCTCCTCGTCGCCGGGGTCGGCGGTCCCGTCGCCGCGGTTACCGCCGGACGGCGGCTCAGGCTCGACGGGGGTGCGCGCCGAGTCGGAGACGGAGGAGGGGGTGAGCGGGGTCGCTGCGGGCGCGGCAGGCGGCGCGGCGCTCTCTGATTGGGTGGACGATGATGAAGAAGAAGAAGAAGATGATGGTGTACTGACAGACAGCGGGAGGCTGGAGGAGGGTTCTTCTTTTGTCTGTCGGGAGTGTGCGCCGTCACATGCGGTCGACTCCGACTTCGGTTGGTCACCTTTCCCGGGCACTGAGGTGTAGGTGTGTGTGTGTGTGTGTGTGTGTGTGTGTGTGTGTGTGTGTGTGTGTGTGTGTGTGTGTGTGTGTGTGTGTGTGTGTGTGTGTGTGTGTGTGTGTGTGTGTGTGTGTGTGTGTGTGAGTAAAATAGTAAAGAAAATACGGGGGGTCATCGGGTAACCTTTACCTAGGAATGGCTTTATTCGCAAACCCTTCACATACTAGTGCTTTCGAAAATAAGAAATACAGCGGATGGAATAAAAGACGAAATGATCATCAGAAACAAATAGTAAAATGATAAGGGTGATTCTCTCGAGCGTGATTATGACATGTCAGAGTGCACCCCGATCCATCACATAGGATGCCTCTCTGCGGATGGCGCGTCCCCTTGTGCTCCATTACCTTCGGGGCCTTTCTGCTTGAGCTCCACCTCCTTGCGGTAGGCGTCCAGCTCCTGGTCCGTGAGCCGGTTGAAGGGGTTGGGGCCCTGCTTGTTGATGACGACCCTTGGCTGGTACTCCTTCTCGATGATGGCTTTGGAGGCCGTCACCAGCTCCCCCTGCAGGCCAAGAGGAGGCATGACAAAAACAAAGAGCACCAAAGGTGTAGCCTGTTTAGGATTTGAAAGATTGTGAAAAGATATTTCTTACATTCTGTAATTCTGTACCGTTTTGCTTTCAGTAGTTTTCCTTTAATCAAAATAATTTGTTATGATCGGTATGTTTTTATTTGCATGATCTAGTATCATGGCGTAACAGAATTCCCTTAGACATACATTTACGTACATGGTAGCCTATGTGAAAGAACATAGAAAATCACCACAATTTAACTTGGTTGGGTTAGATAAGGGCAAGGAATACGATTAATGAATGCCAACCATGCTGTTTCAGGAAAATGTTACGTATTTAGAATAAAGAAAGATTAAATAAAAATACATTATGACAGGAAAACCATCTCACATAATCCCACCAACAGTTTCCACTTTAAAAACAATAAAAACAAATGTTAATTAGTCCCTGAATCTCAAATCTA